>NW_027554069.1:0-128920 GCF_045843805.1 Urocitellus parryii
AGGGTTAGGGTACGGGTTCGATTTAGGATTAGGGTTAGGGTTCGGATTCGGGTTAGGTTTAAGGTTAGGGGTTAGTGTTGGGGTAAGCGTTAGTGTTAGGTTTCTGGTTAGTGTTAGTGTTAGGGTTCCGCTTAGGTTTAGGGTTAGGGTTCGGGTTAAGATTAGGGTTCAGTTTAGGGTTAGGGTTAGGCTTAGGGTTAGAGTTAGGATTAGTGTTAATGTTAGGGTTAGGGTTAGGGTTCGGGGTAGGGTTCGGGTAAGGTTTTGGGTTAGGGTTAGGCTTAGGGTTAGGGTTCGGGTTCAGGTTAGGGTTTGGTTTCATGTTAGGTTGAGGGTTAGGGTTAGGGTTAGGGTTAGGGTTAGAATTAGGGTTTTGTTTAGGGTTAGACGTAGGGTTAGGGTTACGCTTAGGGCTAGGGTTCGGGTTCAGAAACAGGTTGGGGTTTGGTTAGGGTTAGGATTAGGGTTCGGGTTAGGGTTTGGGTTATGGTTTGGGTAAGGGTTAGGTTTAGGTTTAGGCTGAGGTTTAGGTTTCGGTTTCGGAAACGGGTTGGGGTTAGGGTTAGGGTTAGGATTTGGGTTCGGGTTAGGGTTCGGGTTACGGTTCGGGTAAGGATTAGTGTTAGGATTAGGGTTAGGGTTAGGATTCGGGTTCAGGTTAGGGTTACGGTTAGGATTAGGTTTCGGGTTAGGGTTAGGGTTAGGGTTTGGGTTCGGGTTAGGGTTAGGGTTAGAATTACGGTTCGGGTTAGGGTTAGGGTTAGGGTTAGGTTTCGGGTTAGGGTTAGGGTTCGGGTTAGGGTTAGAATTAGGTTTAGGGTTATGGTTAAGGTTAGGGTTAGGGTTAGGGTTAGGGTTTGGGTTACGGTTAGAGTTCGGTTTACGGTTATGGTTAGGGTTAGTGTTACGGTGTGTATTAGGGTTCTGGTTAAGGTTAGTGTTCTGGTTCAGGATGGTTTAGGGTTAGAATTAGTGTTAGGATTAGGGTTAGGGTTAGGTTTAGGGTTAGGTGTAGTGTTAGGATTAGGTTAGGGTAAGGGTTAGGGTTCGGTTTCGTGTTAGGGTTAGGGTTAGGGTTAGGGTTAGGATTAGGGTTAGGGTTAGGGTTCGGGTTAGGGTTCGGGAAATGGTTAGGGTTAGGGTTAGTGTTCGGGTCGGGTTCGGGTAAGGTTTAGGGTTATGGTTAGGGTTAGGTTTAGAGTTAGGGTTAGTGTTAAGGTTCTGGTTAGTGTTAGGATTAGGGTTTGGGTTAGGGTGTGGGTAAGGGTTAGGGTTAGGTTTAGGTTTAGGCTTAGGGTTAGGGTTCGGGTTCGGGTACGGGTTGGGGTTAGGGTTAGTGTTAGGTTTAGGATTTGGGTTACATTTAGGGTTAGGGTTAGGTTTAGGATTAGGGTTCGGGTTCGTGTACGGGTTTAGGTTAGAGTTAGTGTTAAGGTTAGGGTTCGGGTTACGTTTAGGGTTAGGGTTAGGGTTTGGGTTCACTTTTGGGTTAGGGTTAGAATTAGTTTTAGTGTTAGGGTTAGGGTTAGGGTTTGGTTTTGGTTAGGGTTAGTGTTCAGGTTCGGGGTCGGTTTAGGGTTAGGGTCAGGGTTAGTGTTCAGGTAAGTGTTCGAGTTCAGGTTCGGGTTCGGTTTAGGGTTAGGGTTATGGTTAGTATTAGGGTTAGGGTTAGGGTTCGGTTTAGGGTAAGGTGTAGGGTTCGGGTTCGGGTTAGGGTTATGATTAGGGTTAGGGTTAGTGTTAGGGTTAGGGTTTGGGTTAGGGTTAGGTTTCGGGTTCTGGTTCGGGTTAGGGTAGGGTTCGTGTTAGATTTAGGGTTAGGTTTCGTGTTTGTGTTCGTGTTCGTGTTCGGGTTCAGGTTCGCGTTAGGGTTAGGGTTAGGGTTCGGTTAGTGTTAGGGTTAGGGTTAGGGTATGGGTTTGGGTTATTGTTAGGTTTAGTGTTCAGGTAAGGGTTCGAGTTCAGGTTCGGTTTCGGTTTCGGTTTAGGGTTAATGTTAGGGTTAGGGTTAGGGTTAGTGTTAGGGTTAGGTACGGTTTAGGGTAAGCTTTAGGGTTCGGGTTCAGGTTAGGGTTATGGTTAGGTTTAGGGTTAGGGTTTGGTTTAGGGTTAGGGTTCGGGTTAGATTTAGGGTTAGGGTTCGTGTTCGGGTTCTGGTTCAGATTCGGGTTAGGGTTAGGTTTAGGGTTCTGTTCGTGTTAATGTTAGGGTTAGGGTTCGGATTAGGGATAGGTTTAGGATTACAGTTAGGTTTCGGTTAGTGTTAGGGTTAGGGTTCGGTTTAGTGTTCGGTTAAGGTTTAAGGTTTTGGATAGGCTTAGGGTTAAGGTTCCGGTTCGGGATCGGGTTGGGTTTAGGTTTACGTTTAGGGTTAGGTTTCGGGTCGGGTTGGGGTAAGGGTTAGGTTTAGGGGTAGACTTAGGTTTAGGGTTATGGTTAGGGTTAGGGTTTGGGTTAGAGTTCGTGTTATGGTTAGGGTTAGGGTTAGTGTTCGGGTCAGGAAAGGGTTAGGGTTAGGGTTAGGGTTAGGTATACGTTTATGGGTAGGGGTAGGGTTAGAGTTATTGTTAGGGTTAGGGTTAGGGTTATGGTTCAGGTTCGTGTTAGGGTTAGGGTTAGGTTTCGGGTTCGTGTTAGGGTTAGGATTAGGGTTAGGGTTAAGCTTATGGTTAGGGTTAGGATTAGGGTTCGGTTTCGGGTTAGGTTTAGAGTTCAGGTTCGGGTTGGGGTTCGGGTTAGGGTTAGGGTTAGGGTTCGGGTTAGGGCTAGGATTTGGGTTAGAATTAGGGTTTGGGATCGGGTTAGGATTAGGGTTAGGGTTCGGGTTAGGGTTAGGGTTAGGGTTATGGTTCAGGTTATAGTTCGGGTTCAGGTTCGGATTCGGTTTTCGGTTAGGGTTACGGTTAGGGTTAGGGTTAGTGTTAGGGTTAGTGTTAGTGTTGGGTTTAGGTTTAGGGTTAGAGTTTGGATTACTAATAGGGTTACGGTTAGGGTTATTGTTAGGGTTAGGGTTAAGTTTATGGTTCGGGTTCGAGTTCAGGTTAGGGTTAGGTTTAGGTTTACGATTAGGGTAAGGGTTCGGTTTAGGGTTAGGGTTAGGGTTTGTGTTCGTGTTCGGGTTCGAGTTACGTTTAGGGTTAGGGTTAGGGTTAGGGTTCGGTTAGGGGTAGGGTTAGGGTTAGGGTTCGGGTTAAGTTTAGGGTTAGGGTTAGGGTTAGGGTTAGGTTGCGGGTTTTGTTTAGAGTTACATTTAGGGTTATGTTTAGGGTTAGGTTTAGGGTGCAGGTTATGGTTCGGGTTCAGGTTCGGGTTCGGGTTAGGGTTAGGGTTAGAATTTGGGTTAGGGTTAGGTTTAGGGTTCGGGTTCGGGTTCGGGTTCGGGTTAGGTTGAGGGTTTGGATTTGGATTAGGATTAGTGTTATGGTTATGGTTAGGGTTAGGGTTAGGGTTCGGGTTCGGGTTCGGGTTCGGGTTAGTGTTAGGGTTAGGGTTAGGGTTATGGTTAGGGTTAGGGTTAGGTTCGGGTTCTGGTTAGGGTTATGGTTCGGGTTTAGTTTAGGGTTAGGGTAGAGGTTCGAGTTAGGGTGAGGGTTAGGGTTTGGCTAGGTTGAGGGTTTTGGTTCGGGTTAGGGTTAGGGTTAGGGTTATCGTTAGGGTTAGTGTTAGGGTTCAGGTAAGGGTTAGTGTTAGGGTTCGGTTTGGGTTAGGTTTAGGGTTAGGGTTCGGGTTAGGTTTAGGGTTTGGGTTCGGGTTAGGTTTAGGTTTCAGGTTAGGGTTAAGGTTCGGGTTAGGGTTAGAGTTAGGTATACTGTTAATGTTATGGTTAGGTGTAGGGTTAGGGTTCGGGTTAGGGTTCCGGTAAGGGTCAGGGTTAGGGTTAGGCTTAGTGTTAATGTTCGGGTTCAGTTCCGGGGTTTGGTTAACGATAGTGTTAGGGTTAGGGTGCGGGTTCAGGTACTGGTTGGGGTTAGGGTTAGGGTTAGGGATAGGTTTCAGGATAGAGTTCAGTTTAGGGTTCGGGTAAGGGTTAGGGTTAGGGTTAGGGTTAGGGTTAGGGTTAGATTTAGGTTTATGGTTAGGGTTAGGGTTAAGGTTCGGGTCGGGTTCGGGTAAGGGTTACGGATAGGGTTAGGGTTAGGGTTAGGTTTCGGGTTCGGGTTAGGGTTACGGTTAGGATTACTATTCGGGTTACGGCTAGGGTTAGCTTTCGGGTTAGGGTTTGGGTTAGGGTTAGAGATATGGTTCGGATTACGGTCAGGTTTTGGGTTAGGTTTAGGGTTAGTGTTAGGATTAGTGTTAGGGTTCGGGTTAGTGTTAGGGTTAGAGTTAGGATTATTAATAGGTTTAGGGTTAGGGTTCGGGTTAGGGTTAGGGTTAGGTTTAGGGTTATTGTTGGGGTTAGGGTTAGGGTTCAGTTTAGGATTCGTGTTAGGTTTCTGGTAATGGTTAGTGTTAGGGTTAGGGTTAGGGTTAGGGTTAGGGTTAGGGTTAGAGTTCGAGTTCGGTTTAGGGTTAGGGTTCGGGTTAGGGTTAGGTTTAGGGTTAGGGTTATGCTTATTGTTAGGTTAGGGTTCAGGTTAGGGTTCATGTTGGGGTTCGGATAAAGGTTAGAGTTAGGGTTAGGGTTAGAGTTAGGGTTAGGGTTCGGGTTAGGGTTAGGGTTCGGGTTTGGGTTCTTATTCGGGTTAGAATTAGTGTTAGGGTTCGGGTTCGGGTTAGGGTTTGGTTTAGGGTTAGGGTTAGGTTTAGGGTTCTGGTTAGGGTTAGGGCATAGGGTTAGGGTTAGGGTTATTGTTCGTGTTCGGGTTAGGGTTTGGGTTTGGGTTAGCGTTAGGGTCTGGGTTCGAGTCATGTTCTGGTTAGGGTTAGGGGTAGAGTTAGGGTTAGGGTTAGGGTTCGGGTTAGATTTAGGGATCGGGTTAGGTTTAGGTTTGGGTTAGTGTTAGATTTAGGGTTTGGGATAGGGTTAGGGTTAGAGTTAGGATTATTAATAGTGTTAGGGTTAGGTTTAGGGTTCGGGTTAGGGTCGGTTAGGGTTAGGGTTCGGGTTACGGTTAGGGTTACGGTTCGGGTTCGGTTTAGGGTTAGCGTTAGTGTCGGGTCGGGTTCGGGGAAGTGTTAGGGTTAGGGTTAGGGTTCTGTTAGTTTTAGAGTTAGGGTTGGGTTCGCGTTAGTGTTAGGGTTAGGGTTAGGTTTCGGCTTAGGGTTAGGGTTACATTTAGGGTTCGGTTTAGGGTTAGGGTTCGGGTTCGTCTTCGGGTTAGTGTTTGAGTTACGTTGAGGGTTAGGGTTAGGATTAGGGTTAGGGTTCGGGTTAGGGTTGTCATTCGGGTTAGGGTTAGAATTAGGTTTAGGTTTAGGTTTAGGGTTAGGATTAGGGTTAGGGTTTGGGTTATGGTTAGTGTTCGGGTTCGGGTTAGGTTTAGGGTTCAAGTTACGGTTACGTTTAGGGTTAGAGTTTAGGGTTATTGTTGGGGTTAGGGTTAGGGTTCAGTTTAGGGTTCGTTTTAGGTTTCGGGTAAGGGTTAGAGTTAGGTTTAGGGTTAGGGTTAGGGTTAGGGTTAGAGTTCGAGTTCGGTTTAGGTTTAGGGTTCGGGTTAGTTTTAGGTTTAGGGTTAGGTTTAGGCTTATTGTTAGGTTAGGGTTCAGGTTAGGGTTCGTGTTAGGGTTCGGGTAAAGGTTAGAGTTAGGGTTAGGGTTAGAGTTAGGGTTAGGGTTCGGGTTAGGGTTAGGGTTCGGGTTTGGGTTCGGATTCGGTTTAGAATTAGTGTTAGGGTTCGGGTTCGGGTTAGGGTTAGGTTTAGGGTTAGTGTTAGGTTTAGGGTTCTGGTTAGGGTTAGGGCATAGTGTTAGGGTTAGGGTTATTGTTCGTGTTCGGGTTAGGGTTTGGGTTTGGGTTAGCGTTAGGGTCTGGGTTCGAGTCATGTTCTGGTTAGGGTTAGGGGTAGAGTTAGGGTTAGGGTTAGGGTTAGGGTTAGGGTTAGGGTTCGAGTTAGCGTTCGGGTTATGGTTAGGGTTAGGGTATGGTTCGGGTCGGGTTCGGGTACGGGATTATGGTTATGGTTAGGGTTAGGGTTAGGGTTAGGGCTAGGATTAGGGTTAGGTTTAGTGTTAGGGTTAGAGTTAGGTTTATGGTTACGGTTAGGGATAGGGTTAGGTTTAGGGTTAGGTTTCGGGTTTGGGTTAGGATTACGGTTAGGATTACAGTTCGGGTTAGGGCTAGGGTTAGGGTTCGGGTTAGGGTTTGGGTTAGGCTTAGGGTTATTGTTCGGGTTATGGTTATGGTTCGGGTTAGGATTAGGGTTAGTGTTAGGGTTAGTGTTAGGGTTCGGGTTAGGGTTAGGGTTAGAGTTCGGATTACTAATAGGTTTAGGGTTAGGGTTAAGTTTAGGGTTAGGGTTCGGTTTAGGTTTAGGGTTAGGTTGAGGGTTAGGTTTATGTTCCGGGTTCGGGTTAGGGTTCGGTTTAGTGTTATGGTTAGGGTTCGTGTTCGGGTTAGGGTTCGGGTTACGTTTAGGGTTAGGGTTAGTGTTAGGGTTAGGTTTCGGGTTCGGGTTCAGGTTAGGGTTAGAATTAGGTTTAGGTTTAGGCTTAGGCTTAGGATTATGGATAGGGTTTGGGTTAGGTTTAGTGTTCATGTTCAGGTTCGGATTAGGGTTAGGGTTCCGGTTACGGTTAGGGTTAGGTTTAGTGTTAGGGTTCGGGTTAAGCTAAGTGTTCGGGTTCGGGTTCATGTTAGGTTTAGGGTTAGGGTTAGGGTTCGGGTTAGGGTTAGGATTAGTGTTAGGGTTAGCAATAGATTTCGGGATCGGGTTAGGGTTAGGTTGAGGGTTAGGGTCAGGTTTAGGATTCGGGATGGGGTTCGGTTTAGGGTTCGGGTTAGGGTTAGGTTCACGGTTCGGGATAGGGTTAGTGTTAGGGTTAGGTTTAGTGTCGGTTCGGGTTCCGGTAATTGTTTGGGTTAGGGTTAGGGTTAGGGTTCGGTTAGGGATAGGGTTAGGGTAAGGGTTCGGGTTAGGGTTAGGGTTATGGTTAGGGTTAGCGTTCGGGTTAGGTTTAGGGTTACATTTAGGGTTAGGGATAGGCTTAGGTTTAGGGTTCTGGTTAGGGTTCGGGTTCAGGTTCGGGTTCAGGTAAGGGTTAGGATTAGGATTTGGGTTAGGGTTAGGGTTCGGGATAGGGTTAGTGTTCGGGTTCGGGTTTGGGTTAGGTTGAGTGTTCGGATTTGGGTTAGGGTTAGGTTTAGGTTTAGGGTTAGGTTTAGTGTTTGGGTTCGGGTTAGGGTTTCGGTTAGTTTTAGGGTTACGGTTCGGTTTCGGTTTAGGGTTTCGGTATGGGTTCGAGTTAGGGTTATGTTTAGGGTTCAGGTTCGAGTTAGGTTTAGGGTTATGGTAAGGGTTTGAGTAAGGGTTAGTGTTAGTGTTCGGGTTAGGGTTAGGGTTAGGGTTCAGGTTCGGGTTAGGTTTAGGTTTAGGGTTCATGTTAGGTTTAGAATTCAGGTTAGACTTAGTGTTAGGGTTAGGGTTAGAGTTAGGGTTACTGTTAATGTTATTGTTAGGGTTAGGGTTAGGGTTCGGGTAGGGTTCAGGTAAGGGTTAAGGTTAGGGTTAGGCTTACGGTTAGGGCTCGGATTCGGGTACGGTTTGGGGTTAAGCTTAGGGTTAGGGTTCGGGTAAGGTTTAGGGTTATGGTTCGGGTTCCGGTTAGGGTTAGGGTTAGGGTTAGGGTTAGGGTCGGGTTCGGGTAAGGGTTAGTTTTAGGGTTAGGGTTAGGGTTCGGTTAGGGTTAGGGTTAGGGTTATGGTTAGGGTTAGGGTTAAGGTTATGTTTATGGTTAGGGTTCGGGTTAGGGTTAGGGTTACATTAAGGGTTAGGGTTAGGGTTAGGATTAGGGTTCAGTTTAGAGTTCGGGTTAGGGTCAGGGTTAGGATTTGGGTTAGAGTTAGGGTTATGGTTCGGGTTAGGGTTAGGTTTCGGGTTCGAGTTTGGGTTAGGTTATGGGTTCGGATTTGGGTTAGGTTTAGGGTTGGTGTTCGGTTAGGGTTAGGGTTAGGGTTAGGGTTCGGGTTCGCTTTAGGGTTAGGGTTGGGTTAGGGTTGGGGTAAGGTTTAGTGTTAGGGTTGGGGTTAGGGTTAGGGTTCGGGTTATGTTTAGGGTTATGGTTCGGGTTAGGTTTAGGGTTAGGGTTCGGGTTAGGGTTAGGTTTAGGGTTAGGGTTAGGTTTAGGGTTAGAGTTAGGTTAGTGTTAATGTTAGGGTTAGGGTTAGGGTTAGGGTTTGGGGTAGGGTTCGGGTAATGTTTAGGGTTAGGGTTAGGGTTAGGGTTAGGGTTAGGGTTCGGGTAGGGGTTGGGGTTAGGGTTAGGGTTAGGGTTAGGCTTCAGGATAGGGTTCGGGTGAGGGTTCATGTAGGGTTAGGGTTAGGGTTAGGGTTAGAGTTAGGGTTATGTTTAGGCTAGTGTTAGGGTTTGGGACAGGATTGGGTAAGGGTTAGGGTTCGGGTTAGGGTTAGGGTTCGGGTTAGGTTTAGGGTTACGGTTAGGGTTAGGGTTAGTGTTCGGTTCCGGTTCGGGTAAGGGTTAGGGTTAGGTTTAGGGTTAGGTTAGGGTTAGGGTTTGTGTTAAGGTTAGGGTTCGGGTTAGGGTTAGGGTTAGGGTTAAGTTTAGGTTTCAGGGTAGGGTTAGGGTTACATTTATGTTTAGGGTTGGGGTAAGGATTAGGGTTCAGGTTAGGTTTCGGGTTCAGGTTTGGGTTAGGTTGAGGTTTCGGGTTTGGATTAGGGTTAGGTTAGTGTTATGATTCAGGTTAGGGTTCGGTTTCAGGTTCGGATCAGTTTTGGATTAGGGTTAGGGTTAGGGTTAGGGTTAGTTTTTGGGTTAGGGTTCAGGATAGGGTTTGGGTTAGGGTTCGGGGAAGGGTTAGGGTTAGGGTTATGTTTAGGGTTAGTGTTAGGGTTCGAGTCGTGTTCGGGTAAGGGTTAGGGTTCGGGTTAGGGTTAGGTTTTGGGTTAGGTTTCCTGTTACGGTTCAGGTTATGGTTAGGGTTACGGATAGGGTTAGGGTTAGGGTTCTGGTCGGGTTCGGGTAAGTGTTAGGGTTAGGATTTCCTTAGGGTTAGGGTTAGGGTTCGGGTTAGGGTTCGGGTTCGGGTACGAGTTAGGGTTATGTTTTGTTAGGTTTAGGGTTAGGGTTCGGGTTCGGGTTAGGGTTAGGTTTGGGTTCGGGATTGGGTTCGGTTTTGGGTTAGGGTTAACGTTAGGGTTAGGTTTAGGGTTCAGGTTAGGGTTCGGTTTCAGGTTTGGGTTCGGGTTAGGGTTAGTGTTAGGGTTACAGTTTGGCTTCGGTTTAGGGTTAGGGTTCGGATTCAGGTTAGGGTTAGGGTTAGGGTTGGGATTCGGGTTAGGGTTAGGGTTCGGGTTAGGGTTAGGGTTCGTGTTAGTGTTAGGGTTAGGGTAAGGGTGCAGATAAGGATTAGGTTTAGGGTTAGGTTTAGGGTTAGGTTTAGGGTTAGGTTTAGGTTTAGGGTTAGGGTTAGGGTTCCGTTTAGTGTTAGGGTTAGTGTTAGGTTTGGGTTAGATTTTGGGATCAGGTTAGGGTTAGGTTTAGGTTAGGTTTAGGTTTAGTGTTCGGGATAGGTTTCGGGTTAGGGTTAGTGTTCGGATTAGCGTTAGGTTTACGGTTCGGGTTAGGGTTAGGGTTAGGGTTAGGTTACGGGTAAGGTTAGAGTTAGGGTTCGGGTTCGGGTTAGGGTTAGGGTTAGGGTTAAGGTTAGAGTTAGTGTTAATATTAGGGTTAGGGTTAGGGTTCGGTTAGGGTTCGGGTACGGGTTAGGTTTAGGGTTAGGCTTAGGGTTAGGTTCGGGTTCGGGTACGGGTTGGGGTTAGGGTTAAGTTTAGGGTTTGCTTTAGGGTTAGGGTTACGGTTCGGGTTACGGGTAGGGTTAGGTTAGGGTTAGGGTTAGGGTCGGGTTCGGGTAAGGGTTAGTGTTAAGGTTACGGTTATGGTTCGATTAGGGTTAGGGTTACGGTTTGGGTTCGGGTCGGGTTCGGGTAAGGTTTAGTGTTAGGTTTAGAGTTTGGTTTAGGGTTAGGCTTAGGGTTAGTGTTCGGGTTTGCGTTCGGGTTATGGTTGGGGTTAGGATTAGTGTTCTGGTCGGGTTCGGGTAAGGGTTAGGGTTAGGGTTCGGGTTAGGGTTAGGGTTCGGATTTGGTTTCGGGTTCGAGTTAGGATTAGTGTTAGGGATCGGGTTCGGGTTAAGGTTAGGGTTAGGGTTAGGTTTAGGTTTCGGGTTCAGATTAGGGTTACGGTTAGAGTTCAGGTTAGGGTTAGGGTTAGGGTTAGTGTTAGGGTTAGGGTTAGAGTTAGGGTTAGGATTAGGTTTAGTGTTAGGGTTAGGGTTAGGAGGAGGTTTAGGCTTAGGGTTAGGTTTTGGGTTAGGGTTAGAATTCGGTTTCGGTTTAGGGTTAGGGTTCGGGTTAGGGTTAGGGTTAGGGTTAGGGTTAGGGTTCGGGTCGGGTTCAGGTAAGGGTTAAAGTTAGGATTAGGGTTAGGGTTAGGGTTAGGATTAGGTTTCGGGTTTGGGTTCCAGTTAGGGTTAAGATTCGTTTTAATGTTACGGTTAGGGTTATGGTTAGGTTTCTGGTTCGGATTAGGGTTATGGTTAGAGTTCAGGTTAGGGTTAGGGTTAGGGTTCGTGTTTGGATTACGGTTAGGGTTTGGGTTAGGGTTAGATTTCTGGATCGGGTTAGGGTAAGGTTTAGGGTTAAGGTTAGTTTTAAGATTCGGGTTAGGTTTCGGGTTAGGGTTATGGTTCGGGTAAGGGTTACAGTTAGGGTTTATGTTAGAGTTAGGGTTCGGGTTCTTGTTCGGGTTAGGTTGAGCGTTCGGGTTCGGGTTAGGGTTAGGTTTAGGGTTAGGGTTAGGGTTCGGGTTCGGGTTAGGGTAGGGTTACAGTTAGGGTTAGGGATAGTGTTAGGATTACGGTTCAGGTTCGGTTTCGTGTTCAGGTTCAGGTTCGGGTTACGTTTAAGTTTAGAATTTGGGTTATGGTTCGGGTTAGGGTTTGGGTTAGGGTTCGGGTTCTTGTTCGGGTTAGGTTGAGGGTTCGGGTTCGGGTTAGGGTTAGGTTTAGGGTTATGGTTCAGGTTAGGTTTCGGTTTCAGGTTCGGATCGGTTTTGGTTAGGTTTAGGTTTTCGGGTTAGGTTTAGGGTTTGGGCTCGGATAAGGATTAGGTTTAGGGTTAGGTTTCGGGTTAGGGTTAGTGTTAGGGTTAGGGTTAGGGTTCGGGTTCGGGTAGGGTTAGGGTTAGGGTTAGGGTTAGGGTTCGGGTTAGGATTAGGTTTAGGGTTTTGATAGGGTTAGGAGTTGGGTTATGCTTAGGGTTAGGGTTTGGGTTAGGGTTAGAGTTCGCGTTCGGTTTAGGTTTAGGGATAGGGTTACGGTTAGGGTTAGGGTTAGGTTTAGGTTTCGGTTCTTGTTCGAGTTAGGGTAGGATTAGGTTTAGGGTTAGGGTTAGGGATCGGGTTAGGATTAGGTTTAGGGTTTGGTTAGGGTTAGGAGTAGGGTTAGGCTTAGGGTTAGGGTTTGGGTTAGGGTTAGAGTTCGGGTTCGGTTTAGGTTTAGGGTTAAGGTTAGGGTTACGGTTCAGGTTAGGGTTTGGGTTAGCATTCGGGTTATGTTTAAGGTTAGGGTTCGTTTTCGGGTTAGGTTTAGGATTAGGTTTAGTGTTTGTTTTCAGGTTAGGTTAGGATTTGAGCTCGGATAAGGATTAGGGTTATGGTTAGGGTTAGGTTTAGGGTTAGGGTTCGGGTTAGGGTTAGGGGTAGGTTTAGGGTTCGGGTTTGGTTTCGGGTTAGGGTTAGGTTTAGGTTAGTGTTTGGTTAGTGTTGGACTTAGGGTTAGGGTTCGGTTTAGGGTTAGGGTTACGGTTAGGGTTCGGGTTAGGTTTAGGTTTCGGGTTCGGGTTAGGGTTATGGCTAGGGTTCAGTTTCGGGTTAGGGTTTGGGTTAGGGTCAGGTTTAGGGTTCGAGTTAGTGTTAGGGTTCAGTTTCGGGGTATTTTTAGGATTAGGGTTATGGTTAGGGTAGGGTTAGGGTTGGGGTTGGAGTTCCGATTAGGGTTAGGCTTAGGTTTCGGGTTCGGGTTAGGGTTATGGTTAAGTTTCGGGTTAGGGTTAGGGTTAGTGTTAGGGTTAGGGTTCGTATTAGGGTTAGGGTTAGGGTTAGAATTACTATTAGGGTTATGGTTAGGGTTAGGGTTAGGGTTCGGGATAGGGTTAAGTTTAGGGTTTGGTTATGTTTAGGGTTCGGGTTCGGGTTCGGGTTCGGGTTAGGGTTAGGTTTAGGGTTAGGGTTACGGTTACTGTTCGGACGGGATCGGGTAATGGTTAGGGTTAGGGGTAGGATTAGGTTTTGGCGTAGGTTTATGGTTAAGGTTAGGGTTAGTGTTCTGGTTAGGGTTATGGTTACAGTTAGGTTTAGGGTTAGGGTTAGGTTTCGGGTTATGGTTAGTGTTTGGGTTAGGTTTACGGTTAGGTTAGCGTTAGGTTGAGTGTTAGTGTTCGATTTACGGGTAGGGTTAAGGTTCGGTTTCGGGTTACGGTTCGGGTTAGGTTTAAAGTTAGGTTTAGGGTTAGGGTTAGTGTTAGGGTTCGGTTAGTGTTAGTGTTAGGGTTCGGTTTAGGGTTAGGGCTAGGGTTATGGTTTGGGTTCGGCTTCGGTTTAGGGTTAACGTTAGGGTTAGGGTTAAGGTTCAGATTAAGGTTCGGGTTCAAGTTCGGGTTCGGGTTAGGGTTAGGGTTAGGTTTAGGGTTAGGGTTAGAGTTAGGATTCAGGATAGGGTTAGGGTTAGGGTTACGGTGACGGTTCGGTTTAGGGTTAGGGGTCGGGTTCGGGTTAGGGTTAGGGTTACGGCTAGGGTTCGGGTAAGGGTTAGGGTTAGGTTTGGAGTTAGGGTTCGCGTTCGGGTTAGGGTTAGGGTTATGGTTCAGGTTCGGGTTCAGGTTAGGGTTAGGTTTAGATTTATGGTTAGGGTTAAGGTTAGGGTTAGGGTTAGGGTTAGTGTTCGGGTAAGGTTCGGGTAAGGGTTAGGGTTAGGGTTAGGGTTCAGGTTAGAGTTAGGGTTAGGGTTCGGATTAGGATTAGGGATCGGGTTAGGAATAGGGTTAGGATTCGAGTTAGGGTTAGAGTTCGTGTTAGGTTTAGGGTTAGGGTTAGGGTTAGGGCTAGTGTTTAGATTAGGGTTAGGTTCAGGTTTATGTTTAGGCTTAGCGTTACGGTTAGGATTTGGGTTAGGCTTAGGGTTCAGTTTAGGGTTAGGGTTAGGGTCCAGGTTCGGCTTAGGTTTCGGGTTCAGGTTAGGGTTCAGTTTAGGGTTCGGGTTCGCTTTAGGCTTTGGGTTAGGGTTCGGGTTAGAGTTCGGGTTCCTGTTAGCGTTAGGGTTAAGGTTAGGGTTAGGCTTGGGGTTAGGGTTAGGTTTAGGGTAAGGGTTAGGGTTAGGATTCGGTTTAGGGTTAGGGTTAGGGTTCGGGTTAGGCTTAGGGTTAGGTTTAGGGTTAAGTTTAGGGTTCGGCTTCGCGTTCGTGATAGGGTTAGGTTAGGTTTGTTCAGTTAGAGTCAGGCTTATGGTTAGGGTTCGTTTTAGGGTTAGGGTAAGGGTTAGGGTTTGGGTTCGGGTTCGGGTTTGTTTTAGGGTTAGTGTTAGGCGTAGGCTTAGGTTTCGGGTTCAGATTAGGGTTAGGGTTAGGGTCAGGATTAGGGTTTGAGTTAGGGTTAGGGTTCAGGTTCGGGTTAACGTTAGAATTAGGGTTATGGTTAGGGTTAGGGTTAGGGTTCGGGTTCCGATTAGGGTTAAGATTCGGGTTAGGGTTAGGTTTAGGGTTAGAGTTAGGGTTCGGGTTAAGGTTAGGGTTCGGGTTCGGGTTCGGGTTCGGGTTCGGGTTAGTGTTAGGGTTAGGGATAGGGTTCGGGTTATTTTTAGGGTTAGGGGTACGGTTCCGGTTCGGGTTCGGGTTAGGGTTAGTTTTAGGTTTAGGGTTAGGGTTATGTTTAGGGATAGGTTTACGGTTAGGGTTCAGGTTAGGGTTCGGGTTCAGGGTGTGGTTCGGTTTAGGGATCGGGTTCGTGTTAGGGTTACGGTTGGTGTTCGGGTTAGGGTTAGGGTTAGGTTTAGGGTTCAGTTAGTGTTAGTGTTAGGGTTAGGGTTCGGGTTAGGGTTAGGGTTAGGGTTAGGGTTAGGGTTCGGGTTCAATTTCGGCTTAGGGTTTGGCTTAGGTTTAGGGTTCAGGTTAGGTTTAGATATAGGGTTAGTGTTAGGGTTAGTGTTAGGGTTCGGTTTACGATTAGGGTTACAGTTTGGGTTGGGTTAGGACTCGGGTTAGGTTTAGGGTTAGGGTTAGGGTCAGGGTTCGGTTTAGGGTTAGGGTAAGGGTTAGGGTTCCTGTTCGGGTTTGTTTTAAGGTTATGTTTAGGGTTAGGGTTATGTTTCGGGTTTGGGTTAGGGTTAGGGTCAGGTTTAGGGTTCGAGCTAGTGTTAGGGTTCAGGTTCGGGTTAAGGTTAGGATTAGGGTTAGGGTTAGGGTCAGGTGTCAGGTTCGGGTTCCGATTAGGGTTAAGATTCGTGTTAGGGTTAGGGTTAGGGTTAGGGTTCGGGTTAAGGTTAGGGTTCGGTTTCGGGTTTGGGTTAGTGTTAGGGTTAGGGATAGTGTTCGCGTTATTGTTAGGGTTACGGGTAGGGTTCCGGTTCGGGTTCGGTGTAGGGTTAGGTTTACGGTTAGGTTTCGGGTACGTTTTAGTGTTAGGGTTAGGTTTAGCGTTAGGCTTATGTGGGAGTTAGGGTTAGGGTTAGGTTTAGGATTCGGTTTAGGGTTAGCGTTAGGGTTAGGGTTCGGGTTAGGGTTAGGGTTAGGGTTAGGATTTGGGTTTGGGTTTGGGTTAGGGTTAAGGTTCAGGTTCGGGTTCGGTTTAGGGTGAGTGTTAGGTTTAGGGTTAGGGTTAGGTTTAGGAATCGGGTTAGGTTCAGGTTTAGGGTTCGGATTTGGGTTAGGGTTAGGATTAGGGTTCAGATTAGGGTTTGGGTTAGGGTTCGAGTTCGGGTTCGGGTTCGGGTTAGGGTTAGGTTTCGTGTTAGATTTAAGGTTAGGTTTCGTGTTCGGGTTAGGGTTCGGGTTAGGGTTAGGGTTCGGTTAGTGTTAGGGTTAGGGTTTTGGTTAGGTTTAAGGTTAGGGTTAGGGTTCGGCTTTGGGATAGGGTTTAGTTTAGGTTTAGGTTTAAGTTTAGGGTTCGGATCGGGTTCGGGTAATGGTTAGGTTTAGGGGTTGGGTTAGGGTTTGGGGTAGGGTTAAGGTTAAGGATAAAGTTAGGGTTCGGGATAGGGTTAGGGTTAGGGTTTAGGTTTAGGGTTAATGTTAGGGTTCGAGTTCCGATTAGGGTTAGGGTTAGGGTTAGGGTTAGGGTTTCCGTTAGGTTTAGGGTTCGGTTTAGGGTTCACTTTAGGGTTAGGGTTCGGGTTCAGTTTAGGGTTATGGTTATGGTTAGTGTTCAGATTAGGGTTCGAGTTCAGGTTCGGTTTCGGTTTTGGTTAGGTTTAGGGTTAGGGTTAGGGTTCGGTTTAGGGTAAGGTTTAGGGTTCGGTTTCCGTTTAGGGTTAAGGTTAGGGTTAAGGTTAGGTTAGGGTTAGGGTTAGGTTTAGGTTTAGGGTTCTGGTTCGGGTTAGGGTTAGGATTAGGGTTATTGTTAGGATTAGGGTTCAGGTTAGGGTTTGGGTTAGGTTTAGGGTTAGTGTTAAGGGTAGGGTTAGGTTACGGTTATGGTTCGGGTAAGGGTTCAGGTAAGGGTTAGTGTTAGAGTTAGGGTTCAGGTTCGGGTTCGTTTTGGTGTTCGGGTTAGGGTTAGGTTAGGGTTCGGGTTAGGGTTCTGGTTTGGGTTCGGGTAAGTGTTAGGGTTAGGGTTCGGGTTAGAGTTACGGGTAGGGTTCGGGTTAGGGATAGGGTTCGGGTTCAGGTTCAGATTAGTGTTAGAGTTCGGGTTCAGGATAGGTTTAGGGATAGGGTTAGGGTTATGTTTAAATTTAGGGTTGTGGTTACGGTTAGGGTTAGGGTTAGGGTTATTATTTGGGTTTGGGTAAGTGTTTGGGTTAGTCGTAGAGTTAGGTTTAGGGTTAGGGTTAGGGTTAGGATTCGGGTTAGCTTTCGAGTTATTGTTAGGGTTAGGGTTAGGGTAAGGGTTAGGGTTAGGGTAAGGGTTAGGGTTAGGGTTAAGTTTAGGGTTAGGGTCCAGGTTCGGGTTAGGGTTCGGTTCGTGTTATGGTTGTGGTTCGAGTTAGGGTTATGGTTAGTATTAGGTTTCAGGTTAGGGTTCGGGTTGGGGTTCGGGTTCGGTTTAGGGTTAGGGTTAGGGTTAGGTTTAGGGTAAGGTTTAGGTTTCGGGTTCGTGTCAGGGTTAGGGTAAAGGTTAGGGTTAGGGTTAGGGTTCGGGTTAAGGTTCGGTTTAGGGTTAGGGTTGGGGTTCAGGTTCGGGTTAGGTTTCGGGATAGGTTTAGGGTTAGGGTTAGGGTTAGGGCCCAGGTTCGGGTTCGGGTTCGGGTTAGAGTTCGGGTTCGGGTTAGGGTTAGTGTTAGGTTTCGGTTCGGGTTAGGGTTGCAGTTATGGTTAGGGTTCAGGTTAGGGTTCAGGTTCAGTTTCGGGTTCGGTTTACGGATAGGGTTAGGGTTACGGTTTCGGTTATATTTAGGGTTAGGGTTCGTGTTAGGGTTCGTGTTAGGGTTCATGTTAGGGTTAGGGTTAAGGTTAGGGTTCAAGTTAGGGTTCGGATTCAGGTTCGGGTTCGGTTTAGGATAAGAATTATTGTTTGTGTTAGTGTTAGGGTTAGGGTTAGGGTGCAGATTAGAATTAGATTTATTGTTAGGGATAGGGTTAGGGTTTGGATCAGGGTTCAAGTTAGGGTTAGGGTTCATATTAGGGTTAGGTTTAGAGTTATGGTGAGGGTTAGAGTTCGGGAACGGGATATTGTTAGGTTTAGTGTTAGGGTTATGTTTAGGGTTCGGGTTCGGTTAGGGTTAGGGTTAGGGTTAGGGTTAGGGTTACATTTAGGGTTAGGGTTAGGATTCGGGTTAGGGTTAGGATTTGGGTTCAGGTTCGGAGTCGGGTTAGGTTTAGGGTTATATTTCGGGATCGGGTTAGGGTTAGGGTTGGGGATAAGGTTCAGTTTCGGGTTCGGGTTAGGGTTAGCGTTAGGGTTAGGATTAGGGTTAGAGTTTGCATTAGGGTTTGGGTTAGGGTTAGGGTTAGGGTTCGGGTCTCTTTCGGGTAAGGGTTAGGTTTAGGAATAGGCTGAGGTTTAGGGTTAGGGTTAGTTTTAATAATAGGGATACGGTTGAGGTTAGGGTTAGGTTTAGGGTTAGGGTTAGTGTTAGAGTCCTGTTTACGGTTATGGTTTCGGTTCGGGTTCGGGTTCGGGTTGGGTTAGGTTTAGGGTTAGGGTTAGGGTTAGGGTTTGGGTTATTGTTAGGGTTCGGGTTCGGGTTCGGGTTAGGGTTCGGGTTCGGGTTAGGGTTAGGGTTAGGTTTCAGGTTAGTGTTAGGGTTAGGGTTAGGGTTCAGGTTCGGGTTAGGGTTAGGGTTAGGGTTCGGGTTAAGGTTACGGTTAGGATTAGGGCTAGGGTTCAAGTTAGGTGTAGGGTTAGGGTTAGCGTTCCTGTTAAGGTTAGTGTTCGGGTTTGGGTTCGGGTTAGTGTTAGGGTAGGGTTAGGGTTAGGGTTCGGGTAAGGGTTAGGGTTAGGGTTATGGTTAGGGTTAGGGTTCAGGTTAGTGTTAGGTTTAGGGTTAGTGTTAGGGTTCAGATTAGGGTTCGGGTTCAGGGTTGGGTTCGGTTTAGGTTTAGGGTTAGGGGTAGGGTTAGGGTTACGTTTAGGGTTCGGGTTAAGGTTAGGGTTTGGGTTCGGGTTCGGATTAGTGTTAGGGTTAGGGTTAGGGCTAGGGTAAGGGTTAGGGTTAGGGTTAGGGTTAGGGTTCACGTTCGGGTTACGTTTAGGGTTAGTTTTCAGTTTAGTGTTAGGGTTAGGGTTAGGGTTAGGTTTTGGGTTCAGGTTAGAGTTAGGGTTAGGGTTCGTGTTCGGGTTAGGTTTAGGGTTAGGGTTCGGGTTCGAGTTAGGTTTATGGTTAGGGTTACTTTTCGGGTTAAGTTTATGGTTCAGGTTCGGGTTCGGGTTAATGTTAGGGTTAGGGTTAGGGTTCGGGTAAGGGTTAGGGTTAGAGTTAGGGTTAGGGTTAGGTTTAGGGTTCAAGTTAGTGTTTGATTAGTGTTAGGGTTCAGGTTAGGGTTCGGGTTCTGGTTCGGGTCGGTTTAGGGTTAGGTTTAGGGATAGGTTTAGGGTTAGGGTTAGGGTTCGGTTTAAGGTTAGGGTTTGGGTTCTGGTTCGGGTTAGTGTTAGGGTTAGGGTTAGGATTAGATTTCGGGTAAGGATTAGGGTTAGTATTAGGGTTAGGGTTCGAGTTCGGGTTAGGTTTAGGATTAGGGTTCGAGTTAGGGTTAGGGTTAGGGTTCGGGTTAGATTTAGGGTCAGGGTTTGGGATAGTGTTAGGATTCGGGTTGGGGTTAGTGTTAGGGTTAGGGTTAGATTTAGGTTTAGTGTTAAGATTAGGGTCAGTGTTCGGGTAAGGGTTGAGGTTAGGGTTAGGGTTCGGGTTAGGGTTTGGGTTCGGGTACGGGTTTGTGTTAGGGTTAGGGTTAAGGTGAGGGTTCGGGTTATGTTTCGGATAAGGGTTAGGGTTAGCTTTAGGGTTTGGTTTAGAGTTCTGGTTAGGGAGGGTTAGGGTGCGAATTAGGATTAGGTTTAGGGTTACGGTTAGGGTTAGGGTTAGGATTAGGGTTCGTGTTAGGATTCGGGTTCAGGTTCAGTTTCGGGTTTGGGTTAGGGTTAGGATTTGGGTTAGGGTTAGGGTTAGTGTTCGGGATAGGGTAAGGGTTTTGGTTCGGGTTTGGGTTAGGTTTAGGGTTCGGGTTAGGGTTAGGGTTAGGTTTAGGGTTCGGGTTAGGGTTCGTGTTCGGTTTAGTGTTCGAGTTACGTTTAGGGTTAGGGTTAGGGATAGGGTTAGGGTTAGGGTTCGGTTTAGGGTTAGGGTTAGGGTTCGTGTTCGGGTTAGTGTTCGGGTTACGTTTAGGGTTAGGGTTAGGCTTAGGCTTAGGGTTAGGTTTCGGGTTAGGGTTTGTGTTCCGGATCGGGTTAGGGTTAGAATTAAGTTTAGGTTTAGGGTTAGGTTTAGGGTAGGGATAGGATTTGGGTTGGGTTTCGTGTTCAGATTCGGGTTCGGGTTAGTGTTAGGTTTCGGGTTACGGTTACTGTTAGGTTTCGGGTTAGGGTTAGGGTTCAGGTTAAGGTTAGGGTTGGGCTTCTGGTTCACGTTAGGGTTAGGGTTATCTTTAGGGTTAGGGTTAGGTTTCGGGTTTGTGTTAGGGTTAGTGTTTGGGTGCTAATTAGGATTAGATTTAGGGTAAGGGTTAGGGTTATAGTTAGGGTTAGGGTTTCTGTTAGGACTAGGGTTCTGGTTAGTGTTAGGGTTAGGGTTAGGGTTAGGGTTAGATTTCAGGATCGGGTTAGGGTTAGGTTTAGGGATAGAGTAGGGTTAGAGTTTGGGATAGGGTTCATGTTAGGGTTAGGGTTCGGGTTAGGGTTAAGGTTTGGTTTCGGATTCGGGTTCGGGTTCAGATTAGGGTTCATGTTAAGGTTCGGTTAGGGTTAGGGTTAGGGTTAGGGTACGGGTTAGGTTTAGGGTTAAGTTTAGGGTTAGGTTTCGGGTTTGGGTTAGGTCTAGGGTTAGGGTTAGGTTTAGGGTTAGGATTAGGATTAGGGTTCGGGTTAGGGTTCGAGTTCAAGTTCAGGTGCGGTTAGAGTTAGGTTTAGGATTTGGGTTAGGGTTAGGTTTAGGGTTCGGGTTAAGGTTAGGGTTCAGGTTCCGGTTCGGTTTAGGTTTAGGGTTAGTGTTAGGGTTAGGACTTGGGTTAGGTTTAGGGTTAGGGTTCGGTTTAGGGTTAGGGTTCAGGTTCCGGTTCGGTTTAGGTTTAGTGTTCGGGTTCGGGTTAGGATTAGGGTTAGGGTTATGGTTCAGGTTATGGTTCGGGTTCAGGTTCGGATCGGTTTTGGGTTAGGTTTAGGGTTAGGGTTAGGGTTAGGTTTAGGATTAGAGTTCGGGTTTGGGTGAGGATTAGGGTTAGGGTTATGGTTCAGGTTATGGTTCGGGTTCAGGTTCGGATCGGTTTTGGGTTAGGTTTCGCGTTCGTGTTAGGGTTAGGTTTAGGTTAGGGTTCGGGTTCGGGTTACGTTTAGTATTAGGGTTAGGCTTAGGGTTAGGGTTTGGGTTAGAGTTAGGGTTCGGGTTTGGGTTAGGTTAGGTTTCGTGTTAGGTTTAGGGTTAGGGTTCGTTTTCGGGTTCGGGTAAGGGTTAGGGTTAGGGTTAGTCTTAGGTTTAGGGTTCGGGTTCGGGTATGGGTTGGGGTTAGTGTTAGAGTTAGGGTTAGTGTTCGGGTTAAGGTTCGGCTTACGGTTCGGGTAAGGGTTACGGTTATGATTAGGGTTAGAATTAGGGTTATGGTTCGGGTTAGTGTTAGTGTTCGTTTTCGTGTTCGGGTTAGTGTTCGGGTTACGTTTAGGGTTAGGGTTAGGTTTAGGATTAGGGTTAGGGTTCGGGTTAGGGTTAGGGTTAGGGTTACGGTTAGGGTTTGGGTTAGGGTTAGGGTGAGGGTTCGGGTTCCAGTTAAGGTTAAGGATCTGATATGGATTCGGGTTAGGGTTAGAGTTAGCGTTAGGGTTAGGGTTAAGGTTAGGGGTAGCTTTAGGGTTAGGGTTAGGGTTCAGTTTAGGGTTTGAGTTAAGTTTTGGATTCGCGTTAGTGTTAGGGTTAAGGTTTGGGTTAGGGTTCGGGTTAGGGTTAGGGTTCGGGTTAGGGTTAGGTTTAGGGTTAGGGATTAGGTTTAGGGTTCTGGTTACGGTTAGGTTTATGCTTCGGGTTCGGGGTCGGGTTCGGGGTCGAGTTCGGGTCAGGGTTAGGGTTAGGGTTAGAGATAGTGTTAGGGTTAGGGTTACGGTTAGGGTTAGGTTTAGGTTTAGGTTTAGGGATCGGGTTCAGGTTCGGGTTCGGGTTAGGATTAGGGTTAGGTTTCGGTTTCGGGTTAGGGTTAGGGTTGGGGTTAGGTTTCAGTTTCGGGATCGTGTTCTGGTTATTGTTTGGGTTGGGTTTAGGGTTAGGGTTTTCGTTAGGGTTAGGTTTCGTGTTCGGGTTCGTGTTCGGGTTAGGGTTCGTTTAGGGTTAGGGTTAGGGTTAGGATTACAGTTAGAGTTACTGTTAGGGTTAAAGTTAGGGTTCGGGTTACGGTTTGGGTTAGTGTTTGGTTAGGGTTAGGGTTAGAGTTCGGTTAGGGTTAGGGTTCGGGTTTGGATTAGGGTTTGGGTTAGAGTTAGGGTTAAGGTTAGGGTTAGGGTTAGAGCTAGGGTTAGGATTAGGGTGTTAGTGTTAGGGTTCGGTTTAGGTTTAGGGTTAGGGTTCTGGTTCGGGTTAGGTTTAAGGTTAGGGTTAGGGTTAGGATTAGGGTTAGGATTCGAATTAGGATTAGGTTAGGGTTTGGATATTGGTTAGGGTTAGGGTTAGAGTTAGGTTTAGGGTTACGGTTCGGATTAGTGTTCGGGTTAGGGTTAGTCTTCGGGTTAGGTTCAGGGTACGGGTTCGGCTTAGGGTTAGGGTTAGTGTTAAGGTTAGGGTTAGGATTAGGTTTCAGGTTAGTGTTAGATTTAGGGTTCGGATTAGGGTTAGTGTTAGGGTTAGGTTTTGTGTTAGGGATAAGGTTTGGTTTCGGGTTCGGGTTAGGGTTAGGATTCGGGTTAGGTTTAGGGTTAGGGTTAGGTTTAGAGTTAGTGTTCGTGTTAGGGTTAGGGTTTGGGTTAGGGTTAGGGATCGGGTTCGGGTTCGGATTCGGGGTTTGGGTTAGGTTTAAGGTTAGTGTTAGGGTTCGGTTTCAGGATATGGTTAGGGTTAGGATTAGGTTTCAGGTTAGTGTTAGCTTAATGGTTCGGGTTATGGTTAGTGTTAGGGTTATGGTTTGGGTTAGGGTTAATTTTGTTTTCGGGTTAGGGTTAGGTTTCAGGTTTGGGTTAGGGTTAGGGTTCAATTTAGGGTTAGGGTTAGGGTTAGGGTTAGGGTAAAGGTTCAAGTTAGAGTTAGGGTTAGGGTTAGGTTTACGGTTCGGATTAGAATTAGGGTTAGGCTTCGGGTTCGTGTTCTGCTTCCGGATAAGGTTAGGTTTAGGGTTAGTGTTAGCGTTAAAGTTAGGGTTAGGTTTAGGGTTAGGGTTAGGTGTTCGGGTTAGTGTTAGCGTTATGGTTCAGGTTCGGGGTTGGAGTCGAGTTCTCATTAGGGTTAGGGTTAGGTTTTGGGATCGGGTTAGGGTTAGGTTTCGGGTGAGGGTTAGGATTAGGGTTCAGGTTCGGATTCGGGTTAGGGTCGGGGTTAGGGTTAGGGTTAGGGTTAAGTTTCGGTTACGGGTTAGGATTAGGGTTAGGGTTAGAGTTCGGGTTAGGGTTAGGTTTAGGGTTACGGTTAGGGTTAGGGTTAGGGTTAAAATTAGGGTTAGGTTTATGGTTAGGTTTAGGGTTTGGGTTCGGGTTTCGGTTAGGGTTAGGGTTAGGGTTAGGGTTAGGTTTCGGTTTAGGTTTAGGTTTATGGTTAGGGTTCGGTTTAGGGATAGGGTTAGGGTTAAGTTTAGGGTTAAGTTTAGTGTTTGGATTAGGTTTCGGGTTCCTTTTCGGTTAAGGGTTAGGAATCAGATTACGTTTAAGGTTAGGGTTAGGGTTAGGGTTCAGTTTATGGTTCGGGTTCAGTTTCTGGTTCGGTTTAGGGTTAGGGTTATGTTTCGGGTTAGTTTTAGGGTTTGTGTTAGGGTTATGGTTTGGGTTAGGTTTACAGTTATGATTAGGGTTAGGTTTAGGTTTAGGGTTAGGGTTCGTGTTAGGTTTAGGTTAAGATTTAGGGTTAGGTTTTATGTTAGGGTTAGATTTCGGGTTCGGGTTGGGGTTAGGGTTAGGGTTCGTTTAGGGTTAGGGTTAGGGTTACGATTCAGGTTTGGTTTATGTTTAGGCTACGGGTTCGAGTTAGGTTTAGGGTTAGACTTTGGATTCAGGTTAGGGTTAGGGTTAGGGTTCGTGTTAGATTTAGTGTCGGGTTCGGGTTAGGGTTCGGGTTAGGTTTAGGGGTAGGGTTCTTGTTCCGGGTCGCATTGGGTTTATGGTTAGGGTTAGGGTTAATGTTAGGGTGAGAGTTAGGGTTATCCTTAGGGTTCGGGTTAGGGTTAGGGTTAGGGTTATGCCTACGGTTCGGGTTAGGGTGAGGGTTAGGTTTCGGAATAGGGTTAGACGTAGTGTTAGGGTTACGGTTAGGTTTAGATTTATGGTTAGATTTCGGGTTCGGTTTCGGTTTAGGGTTTGTTTAGGGTTAGTGTTTGGGTTAGGGTTATGGTTCGGGTTCGGTTTAGGGTTAGCGTACGGGTTCGAGTTAGGGTTAGGGTTAGGTTTCGGGTTCGGGTTAGGGTTAAGTTTAGGGTTAGTGTTCGGGTTAGGGTTAGGGTTCGGGTTAGGGTTAGGGTTCGGGTTAGGGTTAGGGTTAGGATTAGGGTTAGGGGTCGTGTTAGGTTTAGGGTTAGGGTTCTGGTTCTGGTTCGGGTTAGGGTTAATGTTCGGGTTAGGGTTAGGTTAGGTTTCAGGTTAGAGTTAGGGTTCGTGTTTTGGTTAGGGTTAGGGTTCGGGTTAGGGTTAGCCTTCAGGTTCGGGTTAGTGTTAGGGATACGATTAGGTTTCGCGTTAGTGTTAGCTTTAGGGTTTGGGTTAGGGTTAGTGTTAGGATTAGGGTTTGGTTTAGGGTTATGGTTAGGGTTCGGGTTCGAGTTAGATTTAGGGTTAGGTTTAGGGTTAGTGTTAGGTTTAGGTTTCGAGATCGGGTTAACTTAAGGGTTAGGGTTCGGTTTAGTGTTAGGGTTCGGGTTAGAATTAGGGTTCGGTTAGGGTTAGAATTAGTGTTAGGGTTACGGTTAGGGTTAGGGTTAGGGTTACAGTTTTGTTTCGGGTTCGGGGTCGAGGTTGGGTTTGGTTTAGGTTTCGGGTTAGCGTTTGGGTTAGGTTTATGGTTAGGTTTAGGGTTAGGGGTAGGGTTATGGTTAGGGTTCGGGTTCTGGTTCGGGTTAGGGTTATGATTAGGTTTAGGTTTCGGGTTAGGGTTAGGGTTAGGGTCCGGGTTAGGTTTAGGGTTAGTGTTCGGGTTCGGGTTAGGATTAGGTTTCGGGTTAGGGTTAGGGTGAGGGTTAGGGTTAAGGTTACGCTTAGGGTTAAGTTTAGGGTTAGGGTTAGGTTTAGGGTTAGGGGTTAGGGTTAGGGGTTAGGGTTAGGCTTAGGCTTACGGTTAGGGTTAGGGTTAGGGTTAGGGTTCGGGTTAGGTTTAGTGTTAGAGTTATTGTTATGTTTAGCGTTAGTTTTAGGGTTATGTTTAGGGTTAGGTTTAGGGTTAGGGTTAGTGTACGGGTTCGGGCTAGGGTTAGGGTTAGGGTTAGGGTTAGGTTTAGTGTTAGGGTTCGGGTTCAGGTTAGGGTTCAGGTTAGGGTTAGGGTTAGTGTTTAAGTTAGGGTTAGGGTTCGGGTTCGGGTTAGGGTTAGGGTTAGGGTTCGGGTTAGGGTTAGGGTTCGGGTTAGGGTTAGGGTTAGTGTTTGGGTTAGGTTTCGGGTTCGGGTTCTAGTTCGTTTTAGGGTTAGGAATCGGGTTACTGTTAGATTTAGGTTTAGGGTTAGTGTTCCGTTTAGGGTTTGGTTTCAGGTTCGGGTTTGGCTTAGGTTTAGGGTTAGGGTTAGGTTTAGGGTTAGGCTTAGGATTAGGTTTCGGGTTATTGTAAGTTTTAGGGTTAGGTTTCGGTTAGGTTTAGTGTTAGGGTTCGTGTTAGGGTTAGGGTTATGGTTAGGGTTAGTTTTAGGGTTATCATTAGGGTTAGTATTCGGGTTTAGAGTTGGGGATATGGTTGGGGTTATGGTTAGTGTTCGGGTTCGGTTACGGGTTCGGGTTAGGGTGAGAATTAGGGTTAGGGTTCTGGTTAGGGTTAGATTTAGGGTTCGTGTTAGGGATAGGGTTAGGGTGAGGGTTAGTGTTAGAGTTAGTGTTAGAGGTTAGGGTTAGGGTTACTGTTAGGTTTATGGTTAGGGTTCTGTTTCTGGTTCGGGTTAGGGTTAGGGGTATGGTTAGGGTTCAGGTTAGTGTTCAGGATCAGGTTCGGGTTCGGTTTAGGGTTAGGGTTAGGTTTAGGTTTAGGGTTAGTGTTACTGTTCGGGTTAGGGTTAGGGTTCAGGTTCGGGTTCTTGTTAGAGTTAGGGTTGGGTTGGGGTTAGGATTTGGGTTAGGGTTAAAGTCTGGGTTCACGTTCTGGTTAGGGTTAGGTTTAGGGTTTGGGTTGGGTTCCAGTAAGGGTTAGTGTTAGGGTTAGGGTTATGGTTATGGTTAGGGATAGGGTTAGGTTTCGGGTTAGGTTTAGTGTTAGGGTTCGTGTTAGGTTTAGGGTTATGGTTAGGGTTAGTTTTACGGTTAGGTTTAGGGTTCGGCTTAGGATTAGGTTTAGGTTTCGGGTTATGGTTAGGGTTAGGGTTAGGATTGGGGTTAGTATTAGGGTTAGGGTTAGGGTTAGGTTCTGGTTGGGGTTTTGGTTAGGGTTAGGGTTGGGGTTTGGGTTAGGGTTAGGGTTATGTTTAGGGTTAGTGTTAGGGTTAGGGTTAGTGTTAGGTGTAGGGTTAGGGTTCGGTTTCGGGTTCGGTTTCGGGTTAGGGTTAGGGTTAGGGTTAGGGATCGGATTGCGTTAGTGTTCGGGTTAGGGTTAGGGTTAGGATTATGGTTACAATTAGGGTTAGGTTTTGGGTTAGCGTTAGGGTTACGGTTAGGGTTCGGGTAAGGGTTAGGTTTCTGGATAAGGTTAGGGTGAGGGTTAGGGTTAGTGCTAGTTTTAGGGTTGGGTTTAGGGCTAGGGTTAGGGTTAGGTTTAGTGTTCGGGTTCGATTTCGGTTCTTGTTTGAGTTAGGTTTCGGGTTAGGGTTAGGTTTAGGTTTAGGGTTCGGTTTAGGGTTAGGTTTAGTTTTACAGTTAGGGTTAGTGTTCGGGTTAGGGTTAGGGTTACTGTTAGGTTTAGGGTTAGGTTTAGGTTTAGGGTTAAGGTTAGGGTTAGGGTTAGTGTTAGGGTTAGGTTAGGGTTAGCATTAGGGTTAGTTTTCGGGTTTAGAGTTGGGGATATGGTTGGGGTTAGGGTTAGTGTTCGGCTTTGTTTAAGGGTTCGGGTTAGGGTTCGGGTTAGGTTTAGGGTAAGTGTTGGGGTTCAGTTTAAGGCTCGGGTTCAGGTTCGAGTTCGGATTAGAGTTAGGGTTAGGGTTAGGTTTAGGGTTCAGGTTAGGGTTAGGTTTAGGTTTAGCTTTAGGTTTAGGGTTATGGTTATGGTTAGGGTTAGGGTTAGGGTTCGGGTTAGGTTTAGTGTTAGGATTCGTGTTAGGTTTAGGGTTATGGTTAGGGTTAGTTTTAGGGTTAGGATTAGGGTTCGGCTTAGGGTTAGGTTTAGGTTTCGGGTTACGGTTAGGGTTAGGGTTAGGTTTAGGTTTCGGGTTAGGTTTAGGGTTACGGTTTGGGTTAGGGTTAGGTTAAGATCTAGGGTTAGGCTTTGCATTAGGGTTAGATTTCGGGTTCGGGTTCGGGTTAGGGTTAGGTTACGTTTAGGGTTAGGGTTATGGTTAGGGTTACGGTTGGGGTTCGGTTTAGGGTCAGGGTACGGGTTCGAGTTAGGTTTAGGGTTAGGGTTCGGGTTCGGTTTAGGGTTAGGGTTAGGTTTCGTGTTCGGGTTAGGGATAGGGTTAGTGTCAGTTTTAGGGTTCGAGTTAGTGTTAGGGTTGAGGTTCGGGTTAATTTAGGATTAGGGTTAGGGTTGGGGTTAGGGTATGGGTTCGGGTTAAAGATAGGGTTCGTGTTCGGGTTCGGGTTAGTGTTGGGGTTAGGGATAGTGTTTGGGTTATTGTTAGGGTTAGGGGTAGGGTTCCGTTTCGTGTTCGGATTAGAGTTGGGTTTAGGTTTAGTGTTCTGGTTCGTGTTAGGGTTAGGGTTAGGCTTAGGTGAGGGTTACGGTTCGGGTTCAGTTTGGGGTTCAGGTTAGGGTTAGGGTTTGGAATAGGGTTAGGATTCGGTTTAGGGTTAGGGTTAGGTTTCAGGTTCGGGTTAGGGTTACGGTTAGGGTTAGGATTAGGGTTAGGGTTATGGTTTGTTTTCGGGTTATGGTTAGGGTTTGGGCTCGGATAAGGATTAGGTTTAGGGTTAGGGTTAGTATTTGGGTTATGATTAGGGTTAGGGTCGGGTTAGGATTAGGGTTCGGGTTCGGGTTCAGGTTAGGTTGAGGGTTCGGGTTCGGGTTAGGTTTAGAGTTAGGGTTATGGTTCAGGTTAGGGTTCGGTTTCAGGTTCGAATCGGTTTTGGGTTAGGGTTAGGTTTCGGGTTCAGGTTAGGTTTAGGGTTAGGGTATCGGTTAGGGTTAGGGTTAGGGGTCGGTTAGTGTTAGGGTTAGGTTTAGGTTTCGAGTTAGGGTTAGGGTTAGGGTTAGGCTTAGGCTTACGGTTAGGGTTAGGGTTAGGGTTAGGGTTATTGTTCGGTTTCGGGTTCGGGTTAGGGTTTGCATTATGGTTAGGGTTAGGGTTAGGGTTCGGGTCGGGTTCGGGTAAGGGTTAGCGTTAGGGGTAGGGTTAGGTTAGGATTAGGGTTAGTGTTAGGGTTCGGGTTAGCGTTCGGATAAGGGTTAGGTTTAGGGTTAGGGTTAGGGTTTTTGTTAGTGTTCGGGTTATGGTTAGGGTTAGAGTTAGGGTTCGGGTTGGGTTCGGGTAAGGGTTAGGGTTAGGGTAAGGTTTAGGGTTCGGGTTAGGGTTAGAGTAAGGGTTCGGGTTCATGTTAGGGTTAGGGTTTGGGTTATGGTTAGGGTTAGGTTTAGGGTCCACTTTCGGGATAGGGTTCAGGTTAGGGTTAGTTATAGGGTTAGGGTGAGGGTTAGTGTTTGGGTGAGGGTTACGATTCTGGATCAGGTTAGGGTTAGGGTTAGGGTTAGTGTTAGGGTTCAGGTGAGTGTTCGGGTTCACGTTCGGGTTCGGTTTAGGGTTAGGGTTAGGGTTAGGGTTAAGATAAGGGTTCGGTTTAGGGTTAGAGTAAGGGTTCGGGTTCGGGTTAGGGTTAGGGTTTGGGTTAGGGTTAGGGTTAGGGTTAGGATTAGGGTTTGAGTTAGGTTTAGGGTAAGGGTTCGGGTTCCGGTTAGGGTTAGGATTCGGGTTAGGGTTAGGGTTAGGGTTAGGGTTAGGTTTCGGGTTAAGTTTTGGCTTCGGAGTCGGATTCAGGTTAGTGGTAGAGTTAGGGTTAGGGTTAGCATTTGGGTTATGGTTAGGGTTAGGGTTAGCATTTCGATTCGGTTTTGGGTTAGTATTAGGGTTAGGGTTATGGTTCGGTTAGTGTGTAGGATTAGATTTAGGGGTTCGGATTAGGGTTAGGGTTAGGGTTAGGTTACTGTTAGGGTTCGGGTTCAAGTTCGGGTTAGGGTTAGGCTTAGGTTTAGGGTTCGGGTTAGGGTTAGATATAGGGTTAGTGTTAGGGTTAGTGTTAGGGTTCGGTTTACGATTAGGGTTACGGTCAGGTTCGGGTTAGGGTTCGGGTTAGGGTTAGGTTTCGAGTTCATGTTAGGATTAGGAATAGGGTTAGGGTTAGGCTTACGGTTAGGGTTAGGGTTAGATTTAGGTTTAGGGTTCGGTTAAGTGTTAGGGTTAGGTTTCAGTTACGGATTACGGTTCGGGTTGGGGTTAGGGTTAGGGTTTGGGTTAGTGTTTGCGTTAGGTTTAGGGTTCGGTTTCGTGTTCTTGTTACGGTTGGAGTTCAGGTTCAGGTTAGGGTTATGGTTAGGGTTAGTGTTCAGGTTAGGTTTTAAGTTCAGGTTCGGGTTCAGTTTAGTGATAGGGTTAGGTTTAGGGTTAGGGTTAGGGTTCGGTTTAGTGTAAGGATTAGGTTCCGGGTTCGGGTTAGGTTAAGATTAGGGTTAGGGTTAAGGTTTGGGTTTGGGTTAGGGTTCGGGTACAGGTTCGGGTTAGGGTTAGTGTTTGGTTTCGTGTTAGATTTAGGCTTAGGGTTCGTGTTCGGTTCGGATTTCAGGTTCGGGTTAGTGTTAGGATTAGGGTTCGGTTAGTGTTAGGTTAGGTTTACGGTTCGGGTTAGGGTTAGAGTTAAGGTTTGGGTTAGGGTTCTGGTAAGGGTTAGGGTTAGGCTTAGGGTTAGGGTTCGAGTTCGGGTACGGGTTGGGATTAGGGTTAGGGTTCAGGTTAGTGTTCGAGTAAGGGTTAGTGTTAGGGTTAGAGTTAGGGTTGAGGTTCGGGTTATGGTTAGGGTTCGGGTTCGGGTTCGGGTTCGGGTTCGGATTAGTGTTAGGGTTCCGGTTCAGATTCGCGTTAGGAATAGAGTTAGGTTTAGGGTTCTGGTTAGGGTTAGGGTCAGGGTTAGGGTTTGGGTTCATGTTCGGGTTAGGTTTAGAATTAGGTTTAGGGTTAGGGTTTGTGTGGGTTAGGGTTCGGGGTAGTGTTAGGGTTCGAGTTACGGTTAGAGTTAGGTTTAGGGTTAGATTTAGGGTTAGTGTTAAGGTTAGGGTTAGGGTTAGGGTTAGGATTCGGGTAAGGGTTCGGGTAAGGGTTAGTGTTAGGGTTAGCGTTAGGGTTCAGGTTCGGGTACGGGTTGGTGTTAGGGTTAGGGTTAGGGTTAGGATTCGGGTTAGGGTGCGGGTTATGGTTCGGGTAAGGGTTAGGCTTAGGGTTAGGGTTAGAGTTACAGTTAGGTTTCGGGTTAGGGATAGGGTTCGGGTTCGGGTTCGGGTTAGGATTAGTGTTAGGGTTCAGGTTCGGTATACTGTTAGGGTGCGGGTTAGGTTTAGGGTTTTTGTTAGGGTTTGGGTTAGGTTTAGGGTTCGGTTTCGGGTTCGCGTTAGGGTTAGGGTTCGGGTTCAGGTTAGGGTAATGTTTAGCGTTAGTGTTCAGGTTAGGGTTCGAGTTCAGGTTCGGGTTCGGTTTAGAGTTAGGGTGAGGGTTAGGGTTAGGGTTAAGGTTCGTTTTAGGGTAAGATTTAAGGTTCGGTTTCAGGTTAGGGTTAAGATTAGTGTTAGGGTTAGGGTTTTGGTTTGGTTTAGGTTTTGGGTTAGGGTTTGGTTTAGGGTTAGGGTTCGGGTTAGATTTAGGGTTAGGGTTCGTGTTCGGGTTCGGGTTCATGTTCGGGATAGTGTTAGGGTTAAGGTTCGGTTTTGTTAGGGTTAGGGTTAGGGTTCGTATTAGGGTTAGGGTTAGGTTTAGGGTTAGGGTTCGGATTAGTGTTCGGGTAAGGGTTATGGTTAGTGTTAGGGTTAGGGTTAGGTTTCAGGTTCGGGTACGGGTTGGGGTTAGGGTTAGGGTTAGGTTTAGGTTTCGGGTTAGGATTAGTTTTAGGGTTCGGGTTCTGGTTAGGTTTAGGGTTAGATTTCCTGTTACGGTTAGGGTCAGGTATCGGGTTACTGTTAGGGTTCGGGTTACGGTTAGGGTTAGATTAAGTGTTTGATTTAGGGTTAGTGTTAAGGTTAGCATTAGGGTTTGGGTTCGGGTAAGGGTTAGTGTTAGGGTTAGGGTTAGGGTTAGGGTTCAGGTTCGGGTACGGGTTGGTGTTAGGTTTAGGGTTAGGGTTAGGGTTCGCGTTAGGGTTCGGGTTAGGGTTCGGGGAAGGGTTAGGGTTAGGCTTAGGGTTAGAGTTAGGGTTAGGGTCCGGGTTAGTGATAGGTTTCGGGTTCGGGTTCGGGTTAGGATTAGTGTTAGGGTTCGGGTATGGGATAGGGTTCGGTTTAGGTTTAGGGTTCTGGTTACGGTTATGGTTAGGGTTAGGGTTATTATTCGGGTTCGGCTAAGTGTTTGGTTTAGGGTTATGTTTAGGTTTAGGGTTGGGTTCGGGTAAGGGTTAGGGTTAGGGGTAGAGTTAGGTTTAGGTTTAGGGTTAGGGTTAGGATTCGGGTTAGCTTTCGGGTTATGGTGAGGGTTCAGGTTTGGGTTGGGTTTGCGCAAGGGTTAGGATTAAGGTTAGGGTTACGGTTAGGGTTAGGGTTAGTGTTAGGCTTAGGATTAGGGTTAGGGTTAGGGTCCAGGTTCAGGTTATGGTTCGGTTTCGTGTTAGGGTTAGGGTTGGTGTTAGGGTTAGGGTTAGTGTTAGGGTTCAGGTTAGGGTTCGGATTAGGGTTCAGTTTCAGTTTAGGGTTAGGGTTAGATTTAGGTTTAGGGTTAATGTTAGGTTTCGGCTTCGTGTTAGGTTTAGGGTTAAGGTTAGGGCTCGGTTAATGTTAGGGTTAGGGTTAGGGTTCAGGTTAGGGTTAGGGTTAGTGTTAGGGTTAGGTTTCGGTTAGTGTTAGGGTTAGGGTTAGGGTTCGGGTAAGGGTTAGGGTTAGGGTTAGGCTTAGGGTTAGGGTTAGGGTTAGGGTTCGATTTAGGGTTAGGTTTCTTGTTCGGGTTAGGTTTCGGGTTATGTTTAGGGTTAGAGTTAGGGTTAGATTTAGGGTTCGGTGTCGGGTTATTATTAGGGTTAGGGTTAGGGTTAGGGTTAGGGATAGGGTTTCGGTTGGGTTTAGTGTTCGGGTTCGGGATTGGATTAGGGTTACGTTTCGGGTGATGGTTAGGGTTAGGGTTAGGGTTAGGGTTCGGGTTAAAGTTAGGGTTCGGGTTCGGGTTAGGGTTAGGGTTAGGGTTAGGGTTAGGGTTCGGTTAGGGTTAGTGTTAGGTTTATGGTTCGGGTTAGGGTTAGGGTTTCGCTTCGGGTTAGGATTAGGGTTAGGTTTAGGGTTATGGTTAGGGTTAGGATTACGGTTCAGGTTAGGGTTCGGGTTCAGTTTCGGGTTCGGGTTTGGGTTAGGGTTAGGATTTGTTTTAGGGTTAGGGTTAGGGTTCGGGTTAGGGTTAGGGTTTGGGTTAGAGTTAAGAATCGGGTTCGGATTCGGGTTAGGTTTAGGGTTCGTGTTAGGGTTAGGTTTATGGTTCAGGTTAGGGCTAGGCTTCGGGTTAGGGTTAGCATTAGGGTTAGGGTTAGGGTTAGGCTTAGGTGAGGGTTAGGGTTAGGGTTAGGGTTAGGGTTAGGGTTAGATTTACGGTTAGGTTTTGGGTTAGGGTTAGGGTTATGGTTAGGGTTAGGTTTCAGGTTAGGATTAGGGTTATGTTTAGGGTTAGGGTTAGGGGTAGGGTTCGGGTTAGGGTAAGGTTTAGGGTTCGGGTTCGGTTTAAGTTAAGGTTCGGGTTAGGGTTTGAATTAGGGTTAGGATTTGGTTCGGGTTAGGGTTAGGTTTCGTGTTTGATTTAGGGTTAGGGTTCGTGTTCGGGTTCGGGATAGGGTTAGTTTTAGGGTTAGGGTTTGGGTTCGGATAGTGTAAGGGTTAGATTTATGGTTATGGTTAGGGTTAGGGTTAGGTTTCGGCTTAGGGATAGGCTTTAATTTAGGCTTAGGGTTAGGGATAGGGTTCGGACGGGTTCGGGTAATGGTTAATGTTAGAGGTACTGTTAGGTTTTGGGGTAGGTTTAAGGTTACGATTAGGGTCAGGGTTCAGGTTAGGGTTAGGGTTAGGGTTAGGTTTAGGGTTAGGGTTAGTGTTCGAGTTAGGTTTAGGGTTAGGGTTAGTGTTAGGTTAAGTGTTAGGTGTCGGTTTACGGTTAGGGTTAGAGTTAGGATTCAGGTTAGGGTTAGGGTTAGGGTTAAGGTGAAGGTTCGGTTTAGCATTAGGTGTCAGGTTCGGGTTAGGGTTAGGGTTAGGGTTCTGGTTCGGGTTAGGGTTAGGGTTAGGGGTAGTGTTCGGGTAATGGTTAGGGTTAGGTTTGGAGTTAGGGTTCGCGTTCAGGTTAGGGTTAGGGTTAGGGTTCGGGTTCGGGTTAGGGTTAGGGTTAGGTTTAGATTTAGGGTTAGGGTTAATGTTAGGGTTAGGGTTAGTGTTTTCGTAAGGGTTTGGGTAAGCGTTAGGTTTAGGGTTATGGTTCAAGTTAGATTTAGGGATAGGGTTCGGATTAGGATTAGGGATTGGGTTAGGGTTAGGGTTAGGATTCGAGTTAGGGTTAGGGTTCGTGTTAGGTTTAGGGCTAGGGTTAGGGTTAGGGTTAGTGTTTGGCTTAGGGTTAGGTTTAGGTTTAGGTTTAGGCTTAGGGTTAGAAATAGAATTAGTGTTAGGCTTAGGATTCGGTTTAGGGTTAGGGTTAGGGTCCAGGTTCGGGTTAGGGTTTGGGTTCATGTTAGGGTGAGGGTGAGGGTTAGTGTTCGGGTTCAGGTTAGGGTTCGGATTAGGGTTCAGGTTCGGTTTAGGTTTAGGGTTAGGGTTAGGGTTTGGGATAGAGTTCGGGTTCGTGTTAGCGTTAGGGTTAATGTTAGGGTTAGGCTTAGGTTTAGGGTTTGGGTTAGGGTAAGGGTTACGGTTAGGATTCCGTTTAGGGTTAGGGTTAGGTTTCAGGTTCGGGTTAGGGTTACGGTTAGGGTTAGGGTTATGGTTAGAGTTAGGGTTTGTTTTCGTGTTAGGGTTAGGGTTTGGGCTCGGATAAGGATTAGGTTTAGGGTTAGAGTTATGTTTAGGGTTTAGGTTATGGTTAGGGTTAGGGTTAGGTTTAGGGTTCGGGTTCGGGTTCGGGATAGGGTTAGGTTAGGTTAGTGTTCGGTTAGTGTTAGGCTTAGGGTTAGGTTTCGGTTTAGGGTTAGGGTTTGAGTTTGTGTAAGAGTTCGGGTTCGGGTTTGTTTTAGGGTTAGGGTTAGGGTTAGGGTCAGGTTTCGGGTTCAGGTTTGGGTTAGGGTTAGGGTCAGGGTTAGGTTTCGAGTTAGGTTTAGGGTTCAGGTTCGGGCTAAGGTTAGGTTTAGGGTTAGGGTGAGGGTGATGCTTAGGGTTCGGGTTAGGGTTAAGGTTAGGGTTCGTGTTCGGGTTCGGATTAGTGTTAGGTTTAGGGATAGGGTTCGGGTTATTGTTATGGTTAGGGGTAGGGTTCTGGTTCGGGTTCGGGTTAGGGTTAGGTTTAGGGTTAGGGTTAGGTTTAGGGTTCGGGTTAGGGTAATGTTTAGGGTTTGGATTCGGGTTAGGGTTAGTGTTAGTTTTCGTGTTAGATTTAGGGTTAGGGTTCGTGTTTGGGTTAGGGTTAGGGTTCGGCTTCGGAATAACGTTTAGTTTAGGGTTAGGGTTATGGTTAGGGTTCGTATCGGGTTCGGGTAATGGTTAGGTTTAGGGGAAGGGTTAGGGTTTGGGGTAGGGTTAAGGTTAAGTTTAGGGTTAGGGTTCGGGTTACTGTTAGGGTTAGGGTTAGTTTTAGGGTTAGGGTTAGGGTTTGATTTAGGGTTAGGGTTAATGTTAGGTTTAGTGTTAGGGTTCGGTTTATGGTTAGGGTTAGGGTTCAGGTTACGGTTCGGGTTAGGTTTAGGTTTAGGGTGAGGGTTAGGTTTTGGGTAAGGTTGAGAGTTCGGGTTCGGGTTAGGGTTAGTGTTCAGGTTCGGGTTAGGGTTAGGGTTAGGGTTAGGGTTCATGTAAGGGTTCAGGTTCAGGTTCCGGTTCGGTTTACAGTTAGGGTTAGGGTTCAGGTAAGGGTTAGAGTAAGGTTTAGGGTTAGGGTTAGGGTTAGGGTTCGGGTTAGGGTTAGGCTTAGGTTTAGGTTTCGGGTTAGGGTTAGGGTCAGTGTTTGGGTGAGGTTTTGGGTTTGGGTTAGGGTTAGGGTTAGGGTTAGGTTTAGATTTAGGGTTAGGATTAAAGTTAAGGTTAGGGTTAGTGTTAATGTTCGGGTAAGGGTTCAGGTTAGGGTTAGGGTTAGGATTCGAGTTAGGGTTAGGGTTCGTGTTAGGTTTAGGGTTAGGGTTAGGGTTAGGGTTAGTGTTTGGGTTAGGTTTTGGGTTAGGATTTGGTTTCGGCTTAGGTTTAGGGTTAGGGTCCATGTTCGGGTTAGGGTTCCGGTTCGTGTTAGGGTGCGTGTTCCGGTTAGTGTTCTCTTTCAGGTTAGGTTTCGGGTTAGGGTTCGGGTTCGGTTTAGGGTTAGGGTTAGGGTTATTGTTCAGGTTAGTGTGTTGGTTCATGTTAGGGTTAGAGTTAAGGTTAGGGTTAGGCTTAGGTTTAGGTTTCGGGTTCTGGTTAGGGTTAGGGTTAGGGTTAGCTTTAGGGTTAGGGTTATGGTTCTGGTTCGGGTTAGGTTTTGGGATAGGTTAGGGTTAGGGTTAGGCTTAGGGTTAGGGTTTGGGTTAGGATTAAGGTTAGGGTTTGGGTTAGGATTAGGGTTCGGGTTCGGGTTCTGGATAGGGTTAGGGTTAGGGTTATAGTTAGCGATAGGGTTACGGTTAGGATTCAGGTTAGGGTTCGGGTTCAGGGTGGGGTTCGGTTTAGGGTTAGGGTTAGGGTTAGGGTTCAAGTTAGGGTTCGGGTTCGTGTTTGAGTTAGGGTTGGTGTTCGGGTTAGAGTTAGGGTTAGGGATACAGTTGGGAAAGTGTTCGGGTTAGGGTTAGGTTTCGGGTTAGGGTTAGGGTTAGGGTTAGGGTTTCATGTTCAACTTCGGGTTCGGCTTAGGCTTAGGTTTAAGGTTTGGGTTAGGGTTAGATATAGGTTTATTGTTAGGGTTAGTGTTAGGGTTCGGTTTACGATTAGGGTTACGGTTCGGGTTCGGGTTAGGATTCGGGTTAGGGTTAGGGTTAGGCTTAGGGTTAGGGCTAGGGTTAGGTTTAGGGTTAGGGTTTGGTTAAGGGACAGGGTTAGGGTTTGGTTAAGGGTTAGGTTTAGGGTTCAGTTTCGGGTTAGGGTTCGGGTTAGGGTTAGGGTTAGAGTTTGGGTTTGGTTTAGGGTTCGTTTTCGGGTTTGCGTTAGGGTTAGGGTTCGGGTTCAGGTTTGGGTTATGGTTAGGGTTAGTTTTCAGGTTAGGGTTCGAGTTCAGGTTTGGGTTCGGTTTTGGTTAGGGTTAGGGTTAGGGTTAGGGTTCCGTTTAGGGTATGGTTTAGGGTTCGGTTTCGCGTTAGGGTTAAGGCTATGTTTAGGGTTAGGTTAGGTTTTGGGTTTGGGTTAGTTTTCGGGTTCGGTTTCGGCTTAGGGGTAGGGTTCGTGTTAGATTTAGGGTTAGGGTTCGTATTCGGGTTCACGTTCAGGTTCGAGTTAGGGTTAGGATTAGGGTTCGATTAGTGTTAGGTTAGGGTTAGGGTTAGGGTTAGGGTTAGGGTTAGGGTTAGGGTTCGGGTTCGTGTTAGTGTTCGGGTTAAGGTTAGGCCTAGGTTCAGTGTTCGGGATAGGGTTAGGCCTAGGTTCAGTGTTCAGGTTAGGGTTAGATATAGGGTTAGTGTTAGGGTTAGTGTTAGGGTTCGGTTTACGATTAGGGTTCCAGTTCGGGATCCCTAACCGGTTCGGGTTAGGGTTATAGTTAGGGTTAGTGTTAGAGTTCGGGTTAGGGTTTTGATTAGGGTTAGTGTAGGGTTCGGGTCGGGTTCGTGTAAGGTTTAGGGTTAGGAGTACACTTAGAGTTAATGTTAGTGTTATGGTAAATATTAGGGTTACGGTTAGGGTTAGGGTTAGGGTTACGGATAGGTTTAGGGTTAGGGTTAGGGTTCGAGTAAGGGTTATTGTTACGGGAAGGGTTAGGGTTAGTTTTAGGGTTCACTTTATGGTTAGGTTTAGGGTTTGAGTTCATTTTAGGGTTCGGGTTAGGGTTAGGGGTAGGGTTAGAGTTCGGGTTCGTATTGAGGTTAGGGTTAGGGTTAGGGTTAGGGTTACGGTTATGGTGCTGGTTATGTTTCGGGTTCAGGTTCGAGTTCGGTTTACGGTTAGGGTTAGGGTTAGGGTTAGGGTTTGATTTACGGTTAGGGTTAGGATTAGGGTTAGGATTAGGGTTCGGCTTAGGGTTAGGGTTAGGGTTCGGGTTCAAATTAGGGTTAGGTTTAGGGTTAGGGTTAGGTTTAGCGTTCTGTTTAGGACCAGGGTTAGGGTTCGTGTTCGGGTTATGGTTAGGGTTAGGGTTCAGGTTAGGGTTAGGGTTAGGGTTCGGGTTAGGTTTAGGTTTCAGGTTAGGGTCAGGGTTAGTGTTAGGGTTAGGTTTAGAGTTAGAGTTAGTGTTAAGGTTAGGTTTAGGGTTAGGGTTAGGCTTAGGGTTAGGATTCGGTTTCGGGTACGGGTTGGGGTTAGGGTTACGGTTAGGGTTAGGGTTCAGGATAGGGTTTGGGTTAGGGTTCGGCTAAGGGTTATGTTTAGGGTTAGAGTTAGATTTAGGGTTACGGTTAGGGTTATTTTTAGTGTTCGGGTCGGGTTTGGGTAAGGGTTAGGGTTAGGATTAGGGTTAGGGTTAGGTTTCAGGTTCGGGTTAGAATTACGGTTAGGATTAGGGTTTGGGTTAGGGTTAGGGTTAGTGTTCGGGTTAGAATTACATTTAGGATTAGGGTTTGGGTTAGGGTTAGGGTTAGGGTCGGGTTAGGGTTCGGTTACGGTTAGAGTTATGGTTCGGGTTATGGTTAGGGTTCGGGTTAGGGTTAGGGTTAGATTTAGGGTTAGGGTTCGGATTACTATAAGTGTTAGTGTTAGGGTTAGGGTTAGGTTTAGGGTTCGGGTTAGGGTTAGGGTTACGTTTAGGGTTCGGGTTATGGTTAGGGTTAGGGTTAGGTTTAAGATTAGGGTTAGGGTTACGGTTCAGTTTAGGGTTAGGGTTCGGGTTAGTGTTCGGTTTAGGTTTAGGGTTAGTTTTTTGGTTAGGGTTAGGTTTAGGGTTCGGGTTAGGGTTCGGGTTAGGGTTAGGGTTCAGGTTAAGTTTAGAGTTCGGGTTCGGGTTAGGGTTAGTGTTAGGTTCATTGTTCGGTTTAGTGTTAGGTTTAGGGTTGGGGTGCGGATTAGGATTAGGTGTAGGGTTAGGGTTAGGGATAGTGTTAGGGTTAGGGCTCAGGTTAGAGTTTGGGTTCGGGTGAAGGTTAGGATTAGGTTTAGATTTCGGGATCGGGTTAGGGTGAGTTTTAGGGTTAGGGTTAGTTTTAGGGTTTGGGTTACGGTTCGGGTTAGTGTTAGGGTTCGGGTTAGGGTTAGGGTTCGGGTCGGGTTAGGGTTAGGGTTAAAGTTAAGGTTAGGGTTAGGGTTAGGATTTGGGTTAGGGTTAGGGTTAGGGTTCGGGTTAGTATTAGGGTTAGGGTTACGGTTAGGGTTGGGTTCGGGTTAGGGTTAGGGTTCGGGTTAGAGTTACGGTTCTGTTTAGGGTTAGGGTTAAGGATGGGTTACGGTTAGGGTTCGGGTTAGGGTTATGGTTCGGGTTCGGGTTAGGGTTAGGGTTAAAATTAGGGTTAGGGTTCTGGTTAGGGTTAGTGTTAGTGTTTGGGTTCGGGTTAAGTTTAGGTTTTGGGTTCGGGTTCGGGTTAGTTTTAGGGTAAAATTTAGGGTTAGGATTCGTGTTAGGGTTCGGGTTAGGGTTAGGGTTCGGGTTCCGGTTAGTGGAAAGGATAGGATTAGTGTTCAGGTTCGTGTTAGGGTTAGGATTAGGATTAGGGTTAGGCTTAGGGTTTGTGTTAGGTTTAGGGTTAGGGTTCAGCTTAGGGTTAGGGTTATGGTTCAAATTCTGGTTAGTGTTCGGATAGGATTAGGGTTAAGGTAACGGTTAGGGTTAGGGTTATGGTTTGGTTAGGGTTAGGGATAGGGTTCGGGTTCGGGTTAGGGTTAATTTTCGTGTTAGGTTTAGGGTTAGGGTTCGGGTTACGGTTACAGTTAGGGTTAGTGTTAGGGTGAGGGGTGGGGTTCAGGTTAAGATTAGGGTTCTGGTTCGGGTTCGGGTTAGGGTTAGAGTTAGGGTTAGAATTAGGGTTAGGTATCATGTTAGGGTTAGGTTTAGGGTTCGTGTTAGGGTTCGGTTTACAGTTAGGGTTAGGATTAGGGTTCGGGTTAGGTTTCGGGTTAGGGTTAGGGTTAGGGTTAGGGTTAGCGTTAGGGTTAGGGTTAGGGTTTGGGTTAGGTTTCAGGTTAGCGTTCGGTTTCAGGTGGGGTTCGGTTTAGGGTTAGGGTTAAGATTAGGTTTAGGGTTAGGTTTAGGGTTCGGGTTAGGTTTAGGGTTAGGTTTCCGGTTAGGGTTAGGGTTAGGGATAGGGTTAGGTTTATTGTTAGGGTTAGGGTTAGGGTTCAGGTTAGGGTTAGGATTAGAGTTCGGGTTCAGATTAGGGTTAGGGTTCGTGTTACGGTTAGGGTTAGGTTTAGTGTTCAGGTTAAGTTTAGTGTTCGGGTTCGGGTTCGGGTTAGGGTTAGTGTTAGCGTTAGGGTTCGGTTTAGTGTTAGGGTTAGGGTTTGGGTGCTGATTAGGATTAGTTTTAGGGTTAGGGTTAGGGATCGTGTTAGGGTTAGGGCACGGGTTAGAGTTAGGGTTCGGGTTACGGTTAGGTTTAGGGTTAGGGTTAGGGTTAGGGTTAGATTTAGGGATCGGGATAGGGTGAGGTTTAAGGTTAGGATTGGTTTTAGGGTTACGGTTAGGGTTCTGTTTAGTGTTAGGGTTCGGGTTAGGGTTAGGGTTCGGGTCGGGTTAGGGTTAGGGTTACAGTTAGGGTTAGGGTTAGGTTTAGGATTGGGTTTCAGGTTAGGGTTCGGGTTCAGGTTCGGGTTCGGGTTAGGGTTAGGGTTAGGGTTATGATTTGGGTTAGGGTTAGGGTTAGGTTTAGGATTCGGGTTTGGGTTAGGTTTAGGGTTACGCTTAGGTTTGGTTTCGTGTTATGGTTATGGTTAGGGTTAGGGTTAGGTTTAGGGTTAGTGTTACGGTTCTGGTTAGGGTTAGGTTTAGGGCTGGGTTACGGTTAGGGTTCGGGTTAGGGTTCGGGTTAGGGTTAGGGTTAGGGTTCGGGTTAGCGTTAGGGTTCAGATTCGGGTTAAGGTTAGGATTAGGGTTAGGGTTAGGGATAGGGTTCGGTTTCAGGTTCCGGATAGGGTTCGGATTCGGGTTAGGGATAGGGTTAAGGTTCGGGTTTTGGTTAGGGTTCCGGTTCAGGTTGGGGTTAGTGTTAGGGTTAGGGTTAGTGTTAGGGTTCAGGTTATGGTTAGGGTTAGTGTTAGGGTTCGGGTTCGTGTTACAGTTATGATTAGGGTTAGGGTTAGGGTTAGGATTAGGGTTAGGATTAGTGTTAAGGTTAGGGATAGTTTTAGGCGTAGGATTAGGATTAGGAATAGGGTTAGAATTAGGGTTCGGGTTCTGTTTCGGGTTAGGGTTAGGTTTAGGGTTAGGGTTAGGATAAGGTTCAGTTTAGGGTTAGGGTTAGGGTTCGTGTTGAGTTACGATTCGGGTTTCGTTTAGGGTTAGGTTTAGGGTTCGGTTTCGGGTTAGGGTTAGGGATACGGTTAGGGTTAGCATTCAGGTTCGGGTTGGGGTTAGATTTCGGGTTAGGGTTAGGGTTCAGTTTCTGGTTGGGTTTAGGATTAGTATTAGGGTTAGGGATAGGGTTCGGGTTCGGGTTCCGGATAGGGTTAGGATTCGTGTTAGGGTTAGGTTTAAATTTCGGGTCTTGGTTAGGGTTCGGGTTCGGGTTCGGGTTAGGGTTCGGGTTAGGGTTATGGTTAGGGTTTGGGTTACGGTCGGGTTCGGGTTAGGGTTAGGTTTAGGGTTAGGGTTACGGTTAGGGTTCGGGGTATGGATAGGTTTCAGGTTAGGTTTCTGGTTAGTGTTAGGGTTAGGCTTCGGGTTAGGGTTACGGTTCAAGTTCGGTTTAAGGTTAGGATTAGGGTTAGATTTTTGTTAGGGTTCGGGTTTGGGTTCCAGTTAGTGTTAGGATTCGGGTTAGGGTTGGAATTAGGGTTAGAGTAAGGGTTCGGGTAAGGGTTCGGGTTAGGGTTAGGCTTATGGTTAGTGTTCGGGTTCGGATACGGGTTGGGGTTAGTTTTAGGGTTAGGGTTATGGTTCGGGTAAGGGTTAGGGTTAGGATTAGAATTAGGATTCGGGTTCAGGTTTGGGATAGGTTTACGGTTCGGGTTCGGGTTAGGGTTAGGTTTAGGGTTAGGGTTAGGTTTAGTGTTCGGGTTCGGGTTCTGGTTAAGGTTAGAGTTAGGGTTATGGTTCAGGTTACGGCTCGGGTTCAGGTTCAGATCGGTTTTGGGTTAGGGTTAGGTTTCGGGTTAGGGTCAGGGTTCGGGTTAGGGTTAGGTTTAGGGTTAGGATTAGGGATGGAACTCAGGATCGGCTTTACGGTTAGGTTTAGGGTTAGGGTTAGGTTTAGGGTTCGGATTAGGGTTAGGGTAAGTGTTAGGGATAGGTTTAGAATTCGGGTTAGGGTTAGGGTGAATGTTAGGGTTAGGGTTCGGGTTCGATTTAGGGTTAGGGTTAGGGTTAGGGTTAGAGTTCGGTTTAGGGTTTGTGTTAGGGTTAGGGTTCGGGTCGGGTTCGGGTAAGAGTTAGGGTTAGGTGTAGGGTGGGTTAGTTTTAGGGTTAGGGTTAAGGTTAGGGTTAGCTTTCGTGTTAGGGTTAGGGTTAGGGTTAGGTTTAGGGTTAGGGTTAGGGTTAGGGTTGGAGTTAGGGTTACGGTTAGGGTTCGGATTAAGTTAGGGTTAGGGTTAGGGTTGGGGGTATGGTTATTATTAGGGTTAGGGTTCGGGTCGGATTAGTGTTAGGGTTAGGGTTAGGGTTCGGGTTAGCGTTAGGGTTCAGTTTCTGGTTAAGGTTAGGATTAGGGATAGGGTTAGGGATAGGGTTTGGGTTCGGGTTCTGGATAGGGTTAGAATTCGGGTTAGGGTTAGGGTTAAGGTTCGGGTTTTGGTTAAGGTTCGGGTTTGGGTTCGGGTTCGTGTTAGGGTTAAGGTTAGGGTTAGGTTTCGCGTTAGGGTTCGGTTCAGGGTTAGGCTTCGGGTTCGGGTTAAGGTTAGAATTAGGTTTAGTTTTAGGGTTAGGGTTAGTATTAGGGATAGGGTTTGGTTTAGGTTTAGTGTTCGGGTTCGGATATGGGTTGGGGTTAGGTTTAGGGTTAGGGTTAGGTTTCGGGTGAGGGTTAGGGTTAGGTTTAGGATTAGGATTCGGGTTCAGGTATGGGTTAGTGTTAGGGTTCGGGTTCGGGTTAGGGTTAGGGTTAAGGGTTGGGTTAAGGTTTGGGTTCGGTTTAGGGTTAGGGTATGGGTTCGAATTAGGGTTAGGGTTAGAGTTCGGGTTCGGGATAGGGTTAGAGTTAGGGTTAGGGTTCTGGTAAGGGTTAGGCTTAGGGTTCGTGTTAGGGTTAGGGTTAGTGTTAGGGTTCGAGTTATGGTTAGGGTTAGGGTTCAGGTTATATTTAGGGCTAGGGGTAGTGTTAGGGTTAGGGTTAGCGTTCTTGTCAGGGTTAGTGTTAGGGTTCAGGTTCGGGTTAGGTTTAAGGTATGGTTAGGTTTAGGGTTAGGGATAGGGTTAGGATTAGGGTTCAGGTTAGAGTTCGGGTTCAGGTTCAGGTTCGGGTTAGGGTTAGGGTTGGGGTTTGGGTTACCTTTAGGTTTAGAGTTCGGGTTAGGGTTATTGTTAGGGGGAGGGTTCAGGTTAGGGTTAGGGTTCAGGTTAGGGTTAGACTTAGGGTTCGGGTGCGGATTCGGATTAGGATTAGGTTAGGTTTAGTGTTAGGGTTAGGGTTAGGGTTAGGATTAGGGTTAGGTTTAGAGCTCGGGATCGGGTTACGGTTTGGTTTTGGGTTACGGTTAGGGCTAGGGTTCGTGTTCGGTTTCCGATTAGGGTTAAGATTTGGTTTAGGGTTTGGGTTAGGGTTAGGGTTAGGTTTCGGGTTCGGGTTAGGGTTAGTGTTACGGTTAGAGTTCAGGTTAGGCTTCGGGTTAGCGTTCGGGTTATGGTTATGGTTAGGGTTAGGGTTCAGGTCGGGTTCGTGTAAGGGTTCAGGTAACAGTTAAGAGTAGGGTTAGGGTTAGGGTTAGAGTTAGGGTTACTGTTGGGGTTAGGGTTATGGTTAGGGTTAGGGTTCGAGTTAGGTTTCGGGTACGGGATAATGTTACGGTTAGGATTAGGTTTTGCGTTAGGGTCAGGTTTAGGGTTTGGGTAGGGTTACAGTTACGGTTCCGGTATATTTTAGGGTTTGCTTAGCGTTAGATTTGGGTTAGGGTTTGGGTTCCGGTTAGGGTTAGGGTTAGGGTTCAGATTAGGATTATGGTTAGGTTAGGGTTATGGTTAGGGTTAGGATTAGGTTTAGGGTTCGGGTTAAGGTTCGGCTTAGTGTTAGGGTTATGGTAGGCGTTAGGATTAGCGTTCGGTTTAGGATAAGAGTTAGGGTTCGTGTTCGTCTTAGGATTCGGGTTACGTTTAGGGTTAGGTTTAGGGTTAGGATTAGGTTTAGGGTTCAGGTTAGGATTAGGGTTATGGTTAGTGTTAGGATTCAGGTTAGGGTTCGGGTTCGGGGTAGTTTGAGGGTTCGGGTTCGGGTTAGGGTTAGGGTTAGGATTATGGTTAGGGTTAGGGTTAGGGTTAGGTTTCGGGTTCGGATTCGGTTTAGGGTTAGGATACGGGTTCGAGTTAAGGTTAGGGTTAGGGTTAGGTTTAGGGTTCGGGTTAGTGTTAGGGTTAGTATTAAGGTTAGGGTTAGGGTTTTGTTTAGGGTTCGGGGAAGTGTTCGGGTAAGGGTTAGGGTTAGTGTTGGGGTTAGGGTTAGACTTAGGGTTAGGTTTCGGGTTCGGGTACGGGTTGGGGTTAGGTTTAGGTTTAGGGATAGGGTTCAGGATAGGGTTCGGGTTAGGGTTTGGGTAAGGGTTACGGTTAGGGTTAGTGTTACATTTAGGGTTATGGATAGGGTTAGGGTTAGGTTTCGGGTCGTGTTCGGGTAAGGGTTAGGGTTAATATTAGGGTTAGTGTTATTGTTAGGTTTCGGGTTCGGATTAGGGTTACGGTTAGATTTCGGGTTAGGGTTAGGGTTAGGGTTAGGGTTAGGTTTAGGGCTAGGGTTAGGGTTAGGGTTCGGGTTAGGGTAAGTTTTAGGGTTCGGATTCGGGTTAGGGTTAGGCTTAGGGTTCTGGTTAGGGAATGGCTTAGTTTTAGGGTTCAGGTTCGGGTTTTGGATTAGGGTTAGAGTTCATGTTAGATTTAGGGTTATGGTTCGTGTTCGGTTGCGGGTTCGGGTTATGGTTAAGGTTAGGTTTAGTGGTCAGTTAGTTTTAGGGTTAGGGTTAGGGTTCGGCTTCGGGATAGGGTTTAGGTTAGGGTAGGGTTATGGTTAGGGTTCGTATTAGGGTTAGGGTTATGGTTATGGTTAGGGGTTAGGGTTGTGGTTTGGTGTAGGGTTAAGGTTAAGCTTAGGGTTAGGGTTCAGGTTAGTGTTAGGGTTAAGGTTAGTTTTAGGGTTATGGTTAGGTTTCGAGTTAGGATTAGGGTTAGGGTTAGGGTTAGGTTTAGTGTTAGGGTTCTGTTTACGGTTAAGGTTAGGGTTCGGGTTCGGGTTACGGATCGGGTTAGGTTTAGGGTTAGGGTTAGGGTTTGGGTAAGGTTGAGAGTTCTGGTTCGGGTTAGGGTTAGGGTTCGGGTTAGGGTTTGGGTAGGATTAGGGTTAGGGTTCAGCTTAGGGTTCGGGTTCAGGTTCGGGTTCGGTTTAGGGTTAGGGTTAGGGTTCGGGTTAGGATTAGTGTAAGGGTTAGGGTTACGGTTAGGGTTAGGGTTCGGGTTAGGGCTAGGCTTTGATTTAGGTTTCGGGTTAGGGTTAGGGTCAGGGTTTGCGTCAGGATTTGGGTTTGGGTTAGGGTTAGGGTTAGGGTTAGGTTTAGATTTAGGTTTAGGACTAATGTTAGGGTTAGGGTTAGGGTTAGGGTTAGGGTTCGGGTAAGGGTTCAGGTAAGGGTTAGGGTTAGGGTTCAGGTTAGACTTAGGGTTAGGGTTCGGATTAGGATTAGATATCGAGTTAGTGTTAGGGTTAGGATTCGAGTTAGGGTTATGGTTCGTGTTAGGTTTAGGGTTACGGTTAAGTTTAGGGTTTATTTTTGGGTTAGGGTTAGGGTTAGGTTTTGGTTTAGGTTTGGGTTAGGGTTAGGGTTAGGGTTAAGCTTAGGGTTCTGTTTAGGGTTAGGGTTAGGGTCCAGGTTCGAGTTAGGGTTCCGGTTCGTGTTAGGGTGGGGGTTTAGTGTTCGGGTTCAGTTTAGGGTTCGGGTTAGGGTTCGGGTTCAGTTTAGGTTTAGGCTTAGGGTTAGAGTTAGGGTTCGGGTTAGAGTTCTTGTTCATGTTAGCGTTTGGGTTAAGGTTAGGGTTAGGCATAGGGTTAGGGTTATGGTTAGGGTAAGGGTTAGCTTTAGGATTCGGATTAGGGTTCGGCTTATTGTTCAGGTTCGGGTTAGGGTTACGGTTAGGGTTATGGTTAGGTTTAGTGTTAGGGTTAGGGTTTGTTTTCGGGTTAGGGTTAGGGTTTGGGCTCGGATGAGGATTAGGTTTAAGGTTAGGGTTATGGTTAGGTTTCAGGTTAGGGTTAGGTTTAGGGTTAGGATTAGGGTTAGGTTTAGGGTTCGGGTACATGTTCGGGTTAGGGTTAGGTTTAGGTTAGTGTTTGGTTAGTGTTAGGCATAGTGTTAGTGTTCAGTTTAGGGTTAGTGTAAGGGTTAGGGTTAAGGTTCTATTTCGGGTTTGTTTTATGCTTAGGGTTAGGGTTAGAGTTAGGTTTCGGGTTTGGGTTAGGGTTAGGATTAGGGTCAGGTTTAGGGTTCGAGTTAGGGTTAGGGTTCAGGTTCGGGTTAAGTTTAGGATTAGGGTTAGGGTTAGGGTTAGGTTTCGGGTTCAGGTTCCAATTTGGGTTAAGATTCGGTTTAGGATTAAGGTAAGGGTTAGGGTTAGGTTTAGGGTTAGGGTTAAGTTTAGGGTTCGGGTTCGGGTTCAGGTTAGAGTTCCGGTTCGTGTTAGTGTTAGGGTTAAGGTTATGGTTAGGCTTAGGGTTAGGGTTATGGTTAGGGTTAGGATTCCGTTTAGGATTAGCGTTAGAGTTCCGGTTCGGTTTATGGTTCGGATGGGTTAGGGTTAGTGTTAGGGTTAGGGTTACTGTTAGGTTTAGGGTTTGGGTTAGGTTCAGGGTTCGGGTTCGGGTTTGGGATAGGTTTAGGGTTAGGGTTATGGTTATGGATAGGTTTATGGTTAGGGTTCAGGTTAGGGTTGGGGTTCAGGGTGGGGTTCTGTTTAGGGTTAGGGTTAGGTTTAGGATTCGGGTTAGGGATCGGGTTCATGTTATTGTTACGGTTGGTGTTCGGGTTAGGGTTAGTGTTAGGGTTAGGTTTCGGTTAGTTTTAGGGTTAGGGTTAGGTTTCTTAGGGTTCGGGTTAGGTTTAGGGTTAGGGTTAGGGTTCAGGTTCAACTTCGGGTTAAGGTTAGGCTTAGGTTTAGGGTTCAGGTTAGGTTTCGATATAGGGTTAGTGTTAAGGTTAGTGTTAGGGTTCGGTTTACGATTGGGGTTACGGTTCGTTTTGGGTTAGGATTTGGGTTAGGGTTAAGGTTATGTTTAGGTTTAGGGTTAGGTTTCGGGTTCGGGTTAGGGTTAGGGTCAGGTTTAGGGTTCGAGTTAGGGTTAGGGTTCAGGTTTAGGTTAAGTTTAGGATTAGGTTTAGATTTAGGGTTAGGGTTCGGGTTCGGGTTCCGATTAGGGTTAAGATTCAGGTTAGGGTTAGGGTTAGGGTTCAGTTTAAGGTTAGGGTTCAGGTTCGGGTTCGGGTTAGTGTTAGGGTTAGGGATAGTGTTCGCGTTATTGTTAAGGTTAGGAGTAGGGTTCCGGTTCGGGTTCGGGGTGGTTTAGGTTTAGGGATATATTTTGGATTCATGTTAGGGTTAGGTTAGGATTAGCGTTAGGCTTAGGTCAGGGTTAGGGTTAGAGTTAGGTTTAGGATTCGGTTTAGGGTGAGGGTTAGGGTTAGGGTTCGGTTTACGGTGAGGGTTAGGGTTAGGGTTTGGGTGTGGGTTAGGGTTAGGGTTAGGGTTCGGGTTCGGTTTAGGGTTAGTGTTAGGTTTAGGGTTACGTTTAGGGTTAGGGTTCGGGTTAGGGTAAGGTTTAGGGTTCGATTTGGGTTAGGGTTAGGATTTGGTTCAGGTTAGGTTTTGGGTTAGGGTTCGGATTCGGGTTCGGGTTCGGGTTATGGTTGTGGTTCGTGTTAGATTTAGATTTAGGGTTCGTGTTCGGGTTCAGGTTCGGGTTACGGTTAGGGTTAGGTTTAGGGTTCAGTTAGTGTTAGGGTTAGGGTTAGGGTTAGGGTTAGGGTTAGGGTTCGGCTTCGGTATAGGGTTTATATTAGGGTTAGGGATAGGTTTAGGGTTCGGATCGGGTTCGGGTAATGGTTAGGTTTAGGGGTAGGGTTAGGGTTTGGGGTAGGGTTAAGGTTAAGGTTAGGATTAGGGTTCGGGTTAGGGTTAGGGTTAGGTTTAGGTTTATGTTTAATGTTAGGGTTCGAGTTCTGATTGGGGTTAGGGTTAGTGTGAGGGTTAGGGTTAGGTTTAGTGTTAGGGTTTGGTTTACGGTTAGGTTTCGGGTTCGGGTTCGGGTTAAGGTTCGGGTTACGTTTAGGGTTAGGTTTAGTGTTAGGGTTTGGTTTATGTTGGGGGTTAGGGTTCGGGTTCGGGTTACGGTTCAGTTTAGGTTTAGGGTTAGGTTTAGGGTTAGGGTTTGGGTAAGGGTGAGCGTTCAGGTTCGGGTTATGGTTAGGATTCGGGATCGGGTTAGGGTTAGGGTTAGGGTTAGGGTTCCGGTTAGGGTTCGGGTTCATGGCGGGCTTCTGTTTAGGGTTTGATAGGGTTAGGGTTAGGGTTTGGGTTCGTGTTAGGGTTCGAGTTAGGGTTAGGTTTACGGTTAGAGTTCGGGTTCAACTTCGGGTTAGGGTTAGATATAGGGTTAGTGTTAGGGTTAGTGTTAGGGTTCAGAATACGATTAGGGTTTCGGTTCGGGTTCGGGTTAGGATTCGGGTTAGGGATAGTGTTAGGCTTAGGATTAGGGTTAGGGTTAGGTTTAGGGTTAGGTTTCGATTAAGGGTTAGGGTTACGGTTCAGTTCCGGGTTAGGGTTCGGTTTAGGGTTAGGGTTAGGGTTTGGGTTAGGTTTAGGGTTCGGTTTCGGGTTCGCATTAGGGTTAGTGTTCGGGTTCAGGTTAGGGTTATGGTTAGGGTTAGTGTTCTGTATAGGGTAAGGTTTAGGGTTCGGTTTCGGGTTAGTGTATCATCAAGATTGGGTGAAAAAATGTTTGCTGAGGTTTCAGGAAACTCGTAGTTTTTTGGCACCTTGACAACCCCTTTCAATGAAAGTGATTTTCGTCAGCCTCTGCTTGGGACTGCTTCAATAGGAAACAAACGATACAGGTAGAACTTGGAACTAGTTTATTGTGCCAAGTTTCAAAGCGCTAGCACAAACAGTGTTTGATTTAGAGTTCCAACTACATGTATCCATGTAGGAGAAAACAGAGTGAAACCTAAAAATGAAAACGGTTACTGCCAACGAACGGTTTAACCTAGAAGAACGAAACTTGGTAAGCCAAGTGAGATTGGTGTTCTGATCATTACCTGAAAGTCTCATCAAGATTGGGTGAAAAAATGTTTGCTGAGATTTCAGGAAACACGTTGTTTTTTGCAAGATTCACAACCCCTTTCAATGAAGGTGATTCTCCTCAGACTCTGCTTGAGGCTACTTCAGTACTAAACAAACAGTAGAGATAGAATTTGGAACTAATTTATGGTGCCAAGTTTCAAAGAGCTAGCAGAAACCGTGTTTGATTTTGAGTTCCAACTACATGTATCCATATAGGAGAAAACAGAGTGAAACCTAAAAATGAAAACGGTTACTGCCAAGGAACGGTTTATCCTAGAAGAACGAAATTTGGTGAGCCAAGTGGGATTGGTGTACTGATCACTACCTGAAAGGATCATCAAGATTGGGTGTAAAATGTTTGCTGAGATTACAGGAAACTCGATGTTTTTTGGAAGCTTGGCAACCCCTTTCAATGAATGTGTTTCTCGTCAGACTCTGCTTGGGGCTACTTCCTTAGGAAAAAAACCATAGAGATAGAACTTGGAACTACTTTATTGTGCCAACTTTCAAAGAGCTATCACAAACTGTGTTTGATTTAGAGTTCAATCTACATGTATCCATATAGGAGAAAACAGAGTGAAACCTAAAAATGAAAATGGTTACTGCCAACGAATGGTTTAACCTAGAAGAACGAAATTTGGAGAGCCAGGTGGGATTGGTGTTCTGTTCATTACCTGAAAATATCATCAAGATTGGGTGAAAAAATGTTTGCTGAGATGACAGGAAACTCGATGTTTTTTGGCAGCTTGGCAACCCCTTTCAATGAAAGTGTTTTTCATCAGTCTGTGCTTGGGGCTACTTCAATAGGAAACCAATCGTAGAGATAGAACTTGGAACTACTTTATTGTGCCAAGTTTCAAAGAGCTAACACAAACCGTGTTTGATTTAGAGTTCAATGTATATGTATCCATATAGGAGAAAACAGAGTGGACCCTAAAAATGAAAACGGTTACTGAAAACGAACGGTTTAAACTAGAATATCGAAATTTGGTGAGGCAAGTGAGATTGGTGTTCTGATTATTACCTGAAAGTATCATCAAGATTGGGTGAAAACATGATTGCTGAGATTTCAGGAAACTCGTAGTTTTTTGGTAGCATGGCAACCCCTTTCAATGAAAGTGATTTTCGTCAGTCTCTGATTCGGACTGCTTCAATAGGAAACAAACCATAGAGTTAGAACTTGGAACTACTTTATTGTGCCAAGTTTCAAAGAGCTAGCACAAACCGTGTTTGATTTAGAATTCCAACTACATGTATCCATATAGGAGAAAACAGAGTGAAACCTAAAAATGAAAACGGTTACTGCCAACGAACGGTTTATCCTAGAAGAACGAAATTGGGTGAGCCAAGTGGGATTGGTGTTCTGATCATTACATGAAAGTATCATCAAGATTGGATGAAAAAATGTTTGCTGAGATTTCAGAAAACTCGTAGTTTTGGGGAAGTTTGCCACCCTCTTTCAATAAAATTGTTTTTCATCAGTCTCTGCTTGGGGCTACTTCAGTAGAAAACAAACCATAGAGATTGAACTTGGAACTACTTTCTTGTGCCAAGTTTCAAAGAGCTAGCACAAACCTTGTTTGATTTAGAGTTCAATCTACATGTATTCATATAGGAGAAAACAGAGTGAAACCTAAAAATGAAAACGGTTACGGCCAAGGAACGGTTTAACCTAGAAGAACGAAATTTGATGAGCCAAGTGGGATTGGTGTTCTGATCATTACCTGAAAGGATCATCAAGATTGGGTGAAAAAATGTTTGCTGAGATTTCAGGAAACTCGTAGTTCATTGGAAGCTTGGCAACCCTTTTCAATGAAAGTGATTCTCCTAAGACTCTGCTTGAGGCTACTTCAGTAGGAAACAAACAATAAAGATATAACTTGGAACTAATTTATTGTGCCAAGTATCCAAAAGCTAGCAGAAACAGTGTTTGATTTAGAGTTCCAACTACGTGTATCAATATAGGAGAAAACAGAGTGAAACCTAAAAATTAAAACGGTTACTGCCAATGAACCATTTATCCTAGAAGAACGAAATATGGTGAGCCGAGTGGGATTGGTGTACTGATCATTACCTGAAAGTATCACCATAATTGGGTGAAAAAATATTTGCTGAGATTACAGGAAACTCGATGTTTTTTGGAAGCTTGGCAACCCCTTTCAATGAATGTGTTTTTCGTCAGTCTCTGCTTGGGGCTACTTCAATAGGAAACAAACCGTAGAGATAGAACTTGGAACTACTTTATGGTGCCACGTTTCAAAGTGCTAACACAAACCGTGTTTGATTTAGAGTTCAATCTACATGTATCCATATAGGAGAAAACAGAGTGAAACCTAAAAATGAAAACGATTCCTGCCAACGAACGGTTTAACCTAAAATATCGAAATTTGGTGAGCCAAGTGGGATTGGTGTACTGATCATTACCTGAAAGGATCATCAAGATTGGGTGAAAAAATGTTTGCTGAGATGACAGGAAATTTGTAGTTTTTTGGAAGTTTAGCAAACCTATTCAATGAAAGTGATTCTCCTCAGACTCTGCTTGAGGCTACTTTAGTAGGAAACAAACACTAGAGATATAACTTGGAACTAATTTATTGTGCCAAGAGTCAAAGACCTAGCAGAAACCGTGTTTGATTTAGAGTCCCAACTACGTGTATCAATATAGGAGAAAAGAGAGTGAAACCTAAAAATGAAAACGGTTACTGCCAACGAACTTTTTATACTACAATATGGAAATTTGGTGAGCCAAGTGGGATTGGTGTTCTGATCATTACCTGAAAGTATCATCAAGATTGGGTGAAAAAATGTTTGTTGAGATTTCAGGATACTCTTGTTTTTAGGAATCTTGGCAACGCTTTTCAATGAAAGTGATTCTCCTCAGACTCTGCTTGAGGCTACTTCAGTAGGAAACAAACAATAAAAATATAACTTGGAACTAATTTATTGTGCCAAGTTTCAAAGAACTAGCAGAAACCGTGTTTGATTTAGACTTCAATCTACATGTATCCATATAGGAGAAAACAGAGTGAAACCTAAAAATGAAAATGGTTACTGCCAAGGAACGGTTTAACCTAGAAGAACGAATTTGGGTGAGCCAAGTGGGATTGGTGCACTGATCATTACCTGAAAGTATCATCAAGATTAGGTGAAAAAATGTTTGCTGAGATTTCAGGAAACTCGTAGTTTTTTGGAATCTTGGCAACCCCTTTCAATGAAAGTAGTTTTTGTCAGTCTCTGCTTGGGGCTATTTCAATAGGAAAAAAACCATAGAGATAGAACTTGGAACTACTTTCTTGTGCCAAGTTTCAAAGAGCTAGCACAAACCATGTTTGATTTAGTGTTCAATCTACATGTATCCATATAAGAGAAAACAGAGTGAAACCTAAAAATGAAAACGGTTACTGCCAACGAACGGTTTATACTACAATATGGAAATTTGGTGAGCCAAGTGGGATTGGTGTTCTGATCATTACCTGAAAGTATCATCAAGATTGGGTGAAAAAATGTTTGTTGAGATTTCAGGAAACTCTTGTTTTTAGGAATCTTGGCAACCTTTTTAATGAAAGTGATTCTCCTCAGACTCTGCTTGAGGCTACTTCAGTAGGAAACAAACCTTAGAGATAGAACTTGGAACCACTTTATTGTGCCATGTTTCATAGAGCTAGCACAAACCGTGTTTGATTTAGAGTTCAATCTACATGTATCCGTATGGGAGAAAACAGAGTGAAACCTATGAATGAATACGGTTACTGCCAATGAACGGTTTAACCTAGAAGAACGAAATTCGGTGAGCCAAGTAGGATTGGTGTTCTGATCACGACCTGAAAGTATCATCAAGATGGGGTGAAAAAATGTTTGCTGAGATTTCAGGAAACTCGTAGTTTTTAGAAGCTTGGCAACCCTTTTCAATGGAAGTGATTCTCCTCAGACTCAGCTTGAGGCTACTTCAGTAGGAAACAAACAATAGAGATATTACTTGGAACTAATTTATTGTGCCAAGTTTCAAAGAGCTAGCAGAAACCGTGTTTGATTTAGAGTCCCAACTACGTGTATCAATATAGGAGAAAACAGAGTGAAACCTAAAAATGAAAACGGTTACTGCCAATGAACGGCTTATCCTAGAAGAATGAAATTTGGTGAGCCAAGTGGGATTGGTGTACTGATCATTAACTGAAAGTATCATCAAGATTGGGTGAAAAAATGTTTGCTGACTTTACAAGAAACTCAATGTTTCTTGGAAGCTTGGCAACCCCTTTCAATGAATGTGTTTTTCGTCAGTCTCTGCTTGGGGCTACTTCAAAACGAAAGAAACCGTAGAGATAGAACTGGAACTAAATTATTGTGCCAAGTTTAAGACCTAGCAGAAACCGTGTTTGATTTAGAGTTCCAACTACATGTATCCATATAGGAGAAAACAGAGGGAAACCTAAAAATGAAAACGGTTACTGCCAACGAACGGATTAAAATAGAAGAAAGAAATTTGGTGAGCCAAGTGGAATTGGTGTTCTGATCATTACCTTAAAGTATCATGAAGATTGGGTGAAAAAATATTTGCTGAGATTTCAGGAAACTCGTGGTTTTTTGGAAGCTTGGCAACACTTTTCAATGAAAGTGATTCTTCTCAGACTATACTTGAGGCTACTTCAGAAGGAAACAAACCATAGAGATAGTACTTGGAACTACTTTATTGTGCCAAGTTTCAAAGAGCTAGCACAAACCGTGTTTGATTTCGATTTCAATCTACATGTATCCATATAGGAGAAAACAGAGTGAAACCTAAAATGAAAACGGTTACTGCCAATGAACGGTTTAACCTAGAACTATGAAATTTGGTGAGCCAAGTCGGATTGGTGTACTGATCATAACCTGAAAGTATCATCAAGATTGGGTGAAAAAATATTTGCTGAGATGACAGGAAACTCAATGTTTTTTGGAAGCCTGGCAACCCCTTTCAATGAAAGTGTTTCTCGTCAGACTCTGCGTGGGGCTACTTCAGTAGGAAACAAACCCTAAAGAGAGAACTTAGAAGTACTTTTTTGCCAAGTTTCAAAGAGCTAGCACAAACCGTGTTTGATTTAGAGTTCCAAATATATGTATCCATATAGGAGAAAACAGAGTGAAACCTGAAATAGAAACGGTAACTGCAAATGAACGGTTTATCCTAGAAGAACGAAATTTGGTAAGCCAAGTGGGATTAGTATAGTGATACTTACCTGAAAGTATCATCAAATTGGGTGAAAAATTGTTTGCTGAGATGACAGAAAACTCGATGTTTTCTGACAGCTTGGCAACCCAGTTCAATGAAAGTGATTTTCGTCAGCCTCTGCTTGGGACTGCTTCAATAAGAAACAAACCATAGAGATAGAACTTGGAACTACTTTATTGTGCCAAGTTTCAAAGAGCTAGCACAAACCGTGTTTGATTAATACTTCCAACTACATGTATCCATATAGGAGAAAACAAAGTGTCACCGAAAAATGAAAACAGGTACTGCCAACGAACGGTGTATCCTAGAAGAACGAAATTTGGTGAGCCAAGTTGGATTGGTGTACTGATCATTACCTGAAAGTATCATCAATATTGGGTGAAAAATGTTTGCTGAGATTTCAGGAAACTCTTAGTTTTTTGGAAGCTTGGTAACGCTTTTCAATGAAAGTGATTCACCTCAGACTCTGCTTGAGCCTACTTCAGTAGGAAATAAACAATACAGATAGAACTTGGAACGAATTTATGGTGCCAAGTTTCAAAGACCTAGCACAAACCGTGTTTGATTAAGACTTCCGACTACATGTATCCATATAGGAGAAAACAAAGTGTCACCGAAAAATGAAAACGGTTACTGCCAACGAACGGTTTAACCTTGAAGAACGAAATTTTGTGAACCAAGTGGGATTGGTGTTCTGATCATTACCTGAAAGTATCATCAAGTTTGGGTGAAAAAATGTTTGCTGAGATTACAGGAAACTCTATGTTTTGGAAGCTTATCAACCCCTTTCAATGATAGTGTTTCTCGTCAGACTCTGCTTGAGGCTACTTCAGTAGGAAACAAAACCTAAAGGTAGGACTTGGAAGTACTTTATTGTGCCAAGTTTCAAAGAGATAGCACAAACCGTGTTTGATTTAGAGTTCCAACTACATGTATTCATTTAGGAGAAAAGAGAGTGAAACCTAAAATAGAATCATTTACTGCAAATGAACGGTTTAGCCTATTAGAACGAAATTTGGTGAGCCAAGTGGGATTTGTGTACTGATCATTACCTGAAAGTATCATCAAAATTGGGTGAAAAAATATTTGCTAAGGTTTCAGGAAACTCTTAGTTTTTTGGCAGGTTTTCAACCCCTTTCAATGAAAGTGATTTTTGTCAGCCTCTGCGTGGGACTGCTTCAATAGGAAATAAATCATAGAGAGAGAACTTGGAACTACTTTATTGTGCCAAGTTTCAAAGAGCTAGCACAAATCGTGTTTGATTTAGAGTTCAATCTACATGTATCCATACAGCAGAAAACAGAGTGAAACCTAAAAACGAAAACGTTTACTGCCAACGAATGGTTTAACCTAGTAGAATGAAATAGTGTGAGCCAAGTCTGATTGGTTTTCTGATCAATACCTGAAAGTTTCATCAAGATTGGGTGAAAAAATGTTTGCTGAGATTTCAGGAAACTCGTAGGTTTTTGGCAGCTTGGCAACACCTTTCAATGAAAGTGATTTTCGTCAGTCTCTTCTTGGGCCTAATTCAATAGGAAACAAACCGTAGAGATAGAACTTGGAACTACTTTATTGTGCCAAGTTTCAAAGAGCTATCACCAACCGTGTTTGATGTAGAGTTCAATCTACATGTATCCATTAGGAGAAAACAGAGTGAAACCTGAAAATGAAAACGGTTACTGCCAACGAACGGTTTAACCTAGAAGAACGAAATTTGTTGAGCCAAGTGGGATTGGTGTTCTGATAATTACCTTAAAGGATCATGAAGATTGGGTGAAAAAAAATGTTTGCTGAGATTTCCGGAAACTCGTAGTATCTTCGAAGCTTGGCAACCCTTTTCAATGGAAGTGATTCTCCTCAGACTCAGCTTGAGGCTACTTCAGTAGGAAACAAACAATAGAGATAGAACTTGGAACTAATTTATTGTGCCAAGTTTCAAAGAGCTATTAGAAACCGTGTTTTATTTAGAGTTCCAACTACATGTATCCATATAGGAGAAAACAGAGTGAAACCTAAAAATGAAAATGGTTACTGCCAACGAACGGTTTATCCTTTAAGAACGAAATTTGGTGAACCAATTGGGATTGGTGTACTGATCATTACCTGAAAGTATCATCAAGATTGGGTGAAGGAAACGATAAACCAAATTAAAAACTCAATTGAGAGTATCACTAACAAAGTGGAGTAAGTAGAAGCCAGAACGTCAGATACTGAAGACAAAATATATCATCTTGAAAAGAGTCTAGCCAACTCAGAAAGGCTGGTAAAAAATCATGAGAAAAACATCCAAGAGTTATGGGATAACATAAAAAAACCAAATTTACGAGTCATCGGGATAGAAGAAGGTACAGAGATTCAATCCAAGTGAATGAGTAACCTGCTGAATGAAATAATTACAGAAAATTTTCCAGAAATATAAAAGGAAACAGATATACAAATTGAAGATGCATTCAGGACACCGAGCACACAAAATCACAGTAGACCAACGCCAAGACGCATTGTTATGAAGATATCCAATATACAGAACAAAGAGAAAATATTAAAAGCTACTAGAGAAAAGAGACAGATTACATTCAGGCGTAAACCAATAAGATTAACAACAGATTTTTCATCACAGACACTGAAAGCAAGAAGGTCATGGAACAATGTATTTCAAACACTGAAAGACAATGGATGCCAACGAAGAATTCTGTATCTAGCAAAATTAAGCTTCAGGTATGACAACGAAATAAAAATCTTTCATGATAAACAAAAGTTAAAAGAATTTGCAGCCAGAAAACCAGCATTGCAAAGCATTTTGAGGAAAACACTACACGAGGAAGAAATGAAAAACAATAACCAAAACCATCAGTGGGAAGTGCCTCGGTAAAGACAGAGGGTGAGGGGAAAGATAATCATGGAGAAACAAACTAAATTTTTTAAAAAAGGATAAATAATCAAACATGGATGGAAGTACAAACCATATATCAATAGTAACTCTGAATGTTAATGGCTTAAACTCTCCAATAAAGCGACATATGCTGGTATCATGGATTAAAAAAACAAATCCAACAATATGCTGCCTCCAGGAGACACATCTGATTGGAAAAGACATACACAGGCTGAAGGTGAAAGGATGGGAAAAAATATACCACGCACACGGTCCTCGTAAGCAAGCAGGGGTGGCCATCCTCATATCGAATAAAATCGACTTCAAGACTAAGTTAATCAAAAGGGATAAAGAAGGACACTATATACTGTTAAAAGGAACCATTCACCAACAAGACATTACAATTATCAAAATTTATGCACCAAATAATGGCGCCGCGATATTCATAAAACAAATTCTCCTCAAGTTCAGGAATCAAATAGACGAAAACACAATAATAATGGGTGACTTCAACACACCTCTCTCACCATTGGACAGATCCTCCAAACAAAAGTTGAATAAAGAAACTATAGAACTCAATACCACAATCAATAACCTAGACTTAACTGACATATATAGAATATATCAACCATCATCAAATGGATATACTTTTTTCTCAGCAGCACATGGATCCTTCTCAAAAATAGACCATATATTATGCCATAGGGCAACCCTCAGTAAATATAAAGGGGTGGAGATAATACCATGCATTTTATCTGATCATAATGGAATGAAACTGGAAATCAATGATAAAAGAAGGAAGGAAAAATCCTGCATCACATGGAAAATGAACAATATGTTACTGAATGATCAATGGGTTACAGAAGACATAAAGGAGGAAATCAAAAAATTCTTAGAGATAAATGAAAATACAGACACAACATATCGGAATCTATGGGACACAATGAAAGCAGTTTTAAGAGGAAAATTCATCGCCTGGTGGTCATTCCTCAAAAAAAGAAAAAAACAACAAATAAATGAGCTCACACTTCATCTCAAAGCCTTAGAAAAGGAAGAGCAAAACAACAGCAAATGTAGCAGAAGGCAAGAAATAATTAAAATCAGAGCGGAAATCAATGAAATTGAAACAAAAGAAACTATTGAAAAAATTAACAAAACTAAAAGTTGGTTCTTCGAAAAAATAAATAAGATCAACAGACCTTTAGCCATGCTAACAAAGAGAAGAGAGAAAACTCAAATTACTAACATACGGGACGAAAAAGGCAATATCACAACAGATGCTACAGAAATACAGAAGACAATTAGAAATTATTTTGAAAACCTATATTCCAATAAAATAGAAGATAGTGAAGACATCGATAAATTTCTTAAGTCATATGATTTGCCCAGACTGAGTCAGGAGGATACACACAATTTGAACAGACCAATATCAATGGATGAAATTGAAGAAGCCATCAAAAGACTACCAACCAAGAAAAGCCCAGGACCAGATGGGTATACAGCGGAGTTTTACAAAACCTTTAAAGAAGAATTAATACCAATACTTTTCAAGTTATTTCAGGAAATAGAAAAAGAGGGAGCTCTTCCAAATTCATTCTATGAGGCCAACATCACCCTGATTCCGAAACCAGACAAAGACACCTAAAAAAAGAAAACTACAGACCAATATCTCTAATGAACCTAGATGCAAAAATCCTCAATAAAATTCTGGCAAATCGAATACAAAAACACATCAAAAAAATTGTGCACCATGATCAAGTAGGATTCATCCCTGGGATGCAAGGATGGTTCAATATACGTAAATCAATAAATATTATTCACCATATCAATAGACTTAAAGATAAGAACCATATGATCGTCTCGATAGATGCAGAGAAAGCATTCGACAAAGTACAGCACCCCTTTATGTTCAAAACATTAGAAAAACTAGGGATAACAGGAACTTACCTTGACATTGTAAAAGCTATCTATGCTAAGCCTCAGGCTAGCATCATTCTGAATGGACAAAAGTTAAAGGCATTCCCTCTAAAATCTGGAACAAGACAGGGATGCCCTCTATCACCACTTCTATTCAATATAGTTCTCGAAACACTGGCCAGAGCAATTAGACAGACAAAGAAAATTAAAGGCATAACAATAGGAAAAGAAGAACTTAAATTATCACTATTTGCAGATGACATGATTCTATACCTAGAAGACCCAAAAGGATCTACAAAGAAACTACTAGAACTAATAAATGAATTCAGCAAAGTGGCAGGATATAAAATCAACACGCACAAATCAAAGGCATTTCTGTATACCAGCGACAAAACTTCTGAAACGGAAATGAGGAAAAGCACTCCATTCACAATATTCTCAAAAAAAATAAAATACTTGGGAATCAACCTAACAAAAGAGGTGAAAGATTTATACAATGAAAACTACAGAACCCTAAAGAGAGAAGTAGAAGAAGACCTTAGAAGATGGAAAAATATACCCTGTTCATGGATAGGCCGAACTAACATTATCAAAATGGCGATATTACCAAAAGTTCTCTATAGGTTTAATGCAATGCCAATCAAAATCCCAACGGCATTTCTTGAAGAAATAGATAACGTAATCATGAAATTCATATGGAAAAATAAAAGACCCAGAATAGCAAAAGCAATTCTAAGCAGGAAGTGTGAATCAGGCGGTATAGCGATACCAGATTTCAAACTATATTACAGAGCAATAGTGACCAAAACAGCATGGTACTGGAACCAAAACAGGCGGGTGGACCAATGGTATAGAATAGAGGACACAGAGACTAATCCACAAAGTTACAACTATCTTATATTTGATAAAGGGGCTAAAAGCATGCAATGGAGGAAGGATAGCATCTTCAACAAATGGTGTTGGGAAAACTGGAAATCCATACGCAACAAAATGAAACTGAATCCCTTTCTCCCGCCATGCACAAAAGTTAACTCAAAATGGATCAAGGAGCTTGATATCAAATCAGAGACTCTTTGCCTGATAGAAGAAAAAGTTGGCTATGATTTACATATTGTGGGGTCGGGCTCCAAATTCCTTAATAGGACACCCGTAGCACAAGAGTTAATAACAAGAATCAACAAATGGGACTTACTTAAACTAAAAAGTTTTTTCTCAGCAAGAGAAACAATAAGAGAGGTAAATAGGGAGCCTACATCCTGGGAACAAATTTTTACTCCTCACACTTCAGATAGAGCCCTAATATCCAGAGTACACAAAGAACTCAAAAAATTAGACAATAAGATAGCAAATAACCCAATCAACAAATGGGCCAAGGACCTGAACAGACACTTCTCAGAGGAGGATATACAATCAATCAACAAGTACATGAAAAAATGCTCACCATCTCTAGCAGTCAGAGAAATGCAAATCAAAACCACCCTAAGATACCATCTCACTCCAGTAAGATTGGCAGCCACTATGAAGTCAAACAACAACAAGTGCTGGCGAGGATGTGGAGAAAAGTGTACACTTGTACATTGCTGGTGGGACTGCAAATTGGTGCGGCCAATTTGGAAAGCAGTTTGGAGATTCCTGGGAAAGCTGGGAATGGAACCACCATTTGACCCGGCTATTGCCCTTCTCGGACTATTCCCTGAAGACCTTAAAAGAGCATGCTACAGGGATGCTGCCACATCGATGTTCATAGCAGCACAATTCACAATAGCTAGACTGTGGAACCAACCCAGATGCCCATCAATACATGAATGGATAAAAAAAATGTGGCATCTATACACAATGGAGTACAATGCAGCAATAAAAAATGACAAAATCATAGAAATGGGAAATGGATGGCACTAGAGCAGATTATGCTTAGTGAAGCTAGTCAATCCCTAAAAAACAAATACCAAATGTCTTCTTTGATATAATGAGAGCAACTATGAACAGAGCAGGGAGGAAGAGCAGGAAGAAAAGATTAACATTAAACAGAGACATGAGATGGGAGGGAAAGGGAGAGAAAAGGGAAATTGCATGGAAATGAAGGGAGACCCTCATTGCGATACAATATTACATATAAGAGGTTGTGAGGGGAATGGGAAACTTAACAAGGAGAGAAATGAATTACAATAGATGGGGTAGAGAGAGAAGATGGGAGGGGAGGGGAGGGGGGATATTAGGGGATAGGAAAAGTAGCAGAATACAACAATTACTAATTGGGCATTATGTAAAATTGTGGATGTGTAACCGACGTGATTCTGCAATCTGCATTTGGGTAAAATTGGGAGTTCATAACCCACTTCAATCTAATGTATGAAATATGATATGTCATGAGCTTTGTAATGTTGTGAACAACCAATAAAAAAAATAATAAGACAAAAAAAAGTATGGCCAAAAAAACATATTGGGTGAAAAAATGTTTGCTGAGATTTCAGGAAACTCGTAGTTTTTTGGCAGCTTGGCAATCCCTTTCAATGAAAGTGATTTTCATCAGTCTCTGCTTGGGCCTACTTCAATAGGAAACAAACCATAGAGATAGAACTTGGAACTAATTTATTGTGCCAAGTTTCAAAGAGCTAGTAGAAACCGTGTTTTATTTAGAGTTCCAACTACATGTATCCATATAGGAGAAAACAGAGTGAAACCTAAAAATGAAAACGGTTACGGCCAACGAACGGTTTATCCTATAAGAACGAAATATGGTGAGCCAATTGGGATTGGTATACTGATCATTACCTGAAAGTATCATCAAGATTGGGTGAAAAAATGTTTCCTGAGATTTCAGGAAAATCGTAGTTGTTGGTAAGTTTGCCAACCTTTTTAATGAAAGTGATTCTCCTCAGACTCTGCTTGAGGCTACTTCAGTAGGAAACAAACCATAGAGATAGAACTTGGAACTACTTTATTGTGCCAAGTTTCAAAGAGCTAGCACAAACCGTGTTTTACGTAGATTTCAATATACATATATAAATATAGGAGAAAACATAGTGAAACCTAAAAATGAAAACGGTTAATGCCAACGAAAGGTTGAACCTAGAAGAAGGAAATTTGGTGAGCCCACTGGGATTGGTGTACTGATCATTACCTGAAAGTATCATCAAGATTGGGTGAAAAAATATTTGCTGAGATGACAGGAAACTCAATGTTTTTTGGAAGCTTGGCAACCCCTTACAATGATAGTGTTTCTCGACGGACTCTGCTTGGGGCTACTTCAGTACTAAACAAACAGTAGAGATAGAATTTGGAACTAATTTATGGTGCCAAGTTTCAAAGAGCTAGCAGAAACCGTGTTTGATTTAGAGTTCCAACTACATGTATCCATATAGGAGAAAACAGAGTGAAACCTAAAGTAGAAACGGTTACTGCAAACCAACGGTTTATTTTAGAAGAACGAAATTTGTTGAGCCAAGTGGGATTGGTGTACTGATAATTACCTGAAATTATCATCAAAATTGGGTTAAAAAATATTTGCTGAGGTTTCAGGAAACCAGTAGTTTTTTGGCAGGTTGGCAACCCCTTACAATGAAAGTGATATTTGTCAGCCTCTGCGTGGGACTGCTTCAATAGGAAACAAATCATAGAGAGAGAACTTGGAACTACTTTATTGTGCCAAGTTTCAAAGAGCTAGGACAAACCGTGTTTGATTTAGAGTTCAATCTACATGTATCCATATAGGAGAAAACAGAGTGAAACCTAAGAATGAAAACGTTTACTGCCAACGAACGGTTTAACCTAGAAGAATGAAATAGTGTGAGCCAAGTCGGATTGGTTTTCTGATCATTACCTGAAAGTATCATCAAGATTGGGTGAAAAAATGTTTGCTGAGATTTCAGGAAACTCGTAGTTTTTTGGTAGCTTGGCAACCCCTTTCAAAGAAAGTGTTTCACCTCAGAGTCTGCGTGGGGCTACTTCAGTCGGAAACAATCCCTAAAGTTAGAACTTGGAAGTACTTTATTGTGCCAAGTTTTAAAGATCTATCACAAACCTTGTTTGATTTAGAGTTCCAACTACATGTATCCATATAGGAGAAAACAGAGTGAAACCTAAAAATGAAAACGGTTACTGCCAACGAACGGTTTAACCTAGAAGAACGAAATTTGGTGAGCCAAGTGGGAATGGTGTACTGATCATTAACTGAAAGTATCATCAAGATTGGTTGAAAAAATATTTGCTGAGATTACAGGAAACTCGATGTTTTTGGAAGGTTGGCAACCCCTTTCAATGAAAGTGATATTCGTCAGTCTCTGCTTGGGGCTACTTCAATAGGAAACAAACTGTGGAGATAGAACTTGGAACTACTTTATTGTGCCAAGTTTCAAAGAGCTAGCACAAACCGTGTTTGATTTAGAGTTCCAACTACATGTATCCATATAGGAGAAAACAGAGTGAAACCTAAAATAGAAACGGTTACTGCAAACCAACGGTTTATTTTAGAAGAACGAAATTTGTTGAGCCAAGTGGGATAGGAGTTCTGATCATTATCTGAAAGTATCATCAAGATTGGGTGAAAACATGTTTTCTGAGATTTCAGGAAACACGTCGTTTTTTGGCAGCTTGGCAACCCCTTTCAGTGACAGTGGTTTTCGTCAGTCTCTGCTTGGGGCTACTTTAATAGGAAACAAACCGTAGAGATAGAACTTGGAACTACTTTATTGTGCCAAGTTTCAAAGAGCTAGCACAAACCGTGTTTGATTTAGAGTTCAATCTACATGTATCCCTATAGGAGAAAACACACTGCAAACGAAAAATGAAAACCGTTACTGCAAACGAACGGTTTAACCTAGAAGAACGAAATATTTTGAGCCATGTGGGACTGGTGTACTGATCATTACCTGAAAGTATCACCAAGATTGGGTGAAAAAATATTTGCTGAGATGACAGGAAACTCAATGTTTTTTGGAAGCTTGGCAACCCCTTTCAATGATAGTGTTTCTTGTCAGACTCTGCTTGGGGCTACTTCAGTCGGAAACAATCCCTAAAGTTAGAACTTGGAAGTACTTTATTGTGCCAAGTTTTAAAGATCTATCACAAACCTTGTTTGATTTCGAGTTCCAACTACATGTATCCATATAGGAGAAAACAGAGTGAAACCTAAAAATGAAAACGGTTACTGCCAACGAACGGTTTAATCTAGAAGAACGAAATTTGGTGAGCCAAGTGGGAATGGTGTACTGATCATTAACTGAAAGTATCATCAAGATTGGTTGAAAAAATATTTGCTGAGATTACAGGAAACTCGATGTATTTTAGAAGGTTGGCAACCCCTTTCAATGAAAGTGTTTCTCGTCAATCTCTGCTTGGGGCTACTTCAATAGGAAATAAACAGTAGAGATAGAAATTGGAACTACTTTATTGTGCCAAGTTTCAAAGAGCTAGCACAAACCGTGTTTGATTTAGAGTTCAATCTACATGTATCCATATAGGAGAAAACAGATTGAAACCTAAAAATGAAAATGGTTACTTCCAACGAACGGTTTAACCTAGAAGAACGAAATTTGGTGAGCCAAGTGGGATTTGTGTTCTGATCATTACCTGAAAGTATCATCAAGATTGGGTGAAAAAATATTCGCTCAGATTTCAGGAAACTCGTAGTTTTTTGGCAGCTTGGCAACCCTTTTTAATGAAAGTGATTCTCCTCAGACTCTGCTTGAGGCTACTTGAGTAGGAAACAAACCATAGAGATAAAACTTGGAACCACTTTATTGTGCCAAGTTTCAAAGAGCTAGCACAAACCGTGTTTTATTTAGATTTCAATATACATGTATAAATATAGGAGAAAACAGAGTGAAACCTAAAAATGAAAACGGTTACTGCCAACGAAAGGTTTAACCTAGAAGAACGAAATTTGGTGAGCCCATTGGGATTGGTGTACTGATCATTACCTGAAAGTATCATCAAGATTGGGTGAAAAAATATTTGCTGAGATGACAGGAAACTCAATGTTTTTTGGAAGCTTGGCAACCCCTTTCAATGATAGTGTTTCTTGTCAGACTCTGCTTGGGGCTACTTCAGTAGGAAACAAACCCTAAAGATAGGACTTGGAAGTACTTTATTGTGCCACGTTTCAAAGAGCTAGCACAAACCGTGTTTGATTTAGAGTTCCAACGACATGTATCCATATAGGAGAAAACAGAATGAAACCTAAAATAGAAACGTTTACTGCAAATGAACGGTTTAGCCTATTAGAATGAAATTTGGTGCGCCAAGTGGGATTGGTGTACTGATAATTACCTGAAATTATCATCAAAATTGGGTGAAAAAATATTTGCTGAGGTTTCAGGAAACTAGTAGTTTTTTGGCAGGTTGGCAACCCCTTACAATGAAAGTGATATTTGTCAGCCTCTGCGTGGGACTGCTTCAATAGGAAACAAATCATAGAGAGAGAACTTGGAACTATTTATTGTGCCAAGTTTCAAAGAGCTAGGACAAACCGTGTTTGATTTAGAGTTCAATCTACATGTATCCATATAGGAGAAAACAGAGTGAAACCTAAGAATGAAAACGTTTACTGCCAACGAACGGTTTAACCTAGAAGAATGAAATAGTGTGAGCCAAGTCGGATTGGTTTTCTGATCATTACCTGAAAGTATCATCAAGATTGGGTGAAAAAATGTTTGCTGAGATTTCAGGAAACTCGTAGTTTTTTGGCAGCTTGGCAACCCCTTTCAATGAAAGTGATATTCGTCAGTCTCTGCTTGGGGCTACTTCAATAGGAAACAAACTGTAGAGATAGAACTTGGAACTACTTTATTGTGCCAAGTTTCAAAGAGCTAGCACAAACCGTGTTTGATTTAGAGTTCCAACTACATGTATCCATATAGGAGAAAACAGAGTGAAACCTAAAGTAGAAACGGTTACTGCAAACCAACGGTTTATTTTAGAAGAACGAAATTTGTTGAGCCAAGTGGGATAGGAGTTCTGATCATTATCTGAAAGTATCATCAAGATTGGGTGAAAACATGTTTTCTGAGATTACAGGAAACTCGATGTTTTTTGGCAGCTTGGCAACCCCTTTCAGTGACAGTGGTTTTCGTCAGTCTCTGCTTGGGGCTACTTTAATAGGAAACAAACCGTAGAGATAGAACTTGGAACTACTTTATTGTGCCAAGTTTCAAAGAGCTAGCACAAACCGTGTTTGATTTAGAGTTCAATCTACATGTATCCCTATAGGAGAAAACACACTGCAAACGAAAAATGAAAACCATTACTGCAAACGAACGGTTTAACCTAGAAGAACGAAATATTTTGAGCCATGTGGGACTGGTGTACTGATCATTACCTGAAAGTATCACCAAGATTGGGTGAAAAAATATTTGCTGAGATGACAGGAAACTCGTAGTTTTTTGGTAGCTTGGCAACCCCTTTCAAAGAAAGTGTTTCTTGTCAGACTCTGCTTGGGGCTACTTCAGTCGGAAACAATCCCTAAAGTTAGAACTTGGAAGTACTTTATTGTGCCAAGTTTTAAAGATCTATCACAAACCTTGTTTGATTTAGAGTTCCAACTACATGTATCCATATAGGAGAAAACAGAGTGAAACCTAAAAATGAAAACGGTTACTGCCAACGAACGGTTTAATCTAGAAGAACGAAATTTGGTGAGCCAAGTGGGAATGGTGTACTGATCATTACCTGAAAGTATCATCAAGATTGGTTGAAAAAATATTTGCTGAGATTACAGGAAACTCGATGTTTTTTGGAAGGTTGGCAACCCCTTTCAATGAAAGTGTTTCTCGTCAATCTCTGCTTGGGGCTACTTCAATAGGAAATAAACAGTAGAGATAGAAAATGGAACTACTTTATTGTGCCAAGTTTCAAAGAGCTAGCACAAACCGTGTTTGTTTTAGAGTTCTATCTACATGTATCCATATAGGAGAAAACAGAATAAAACCTAAAAATTAAAATGGTTACTGCCAACGAACGGTTTAACCTAGAAGAACGAAATTTGGTGAGCCAAGTGGGATTTGTGTTCTGATCATTACCTGAAAGAATCATCAAGATTGGGTGAAAAAATATTTGCTCAGATTTCAGGAAACTCGTAGTTTTTTGGCAGCTTGGCAACCCTTTTTAATGAAAGTGATTCTCCTCAGACTCTGCTTGAGGCTACTTTAGTAGGAAACAAACCATAGAGATAGAACTTGGAACCACTTTATTGTGCCAAGTTTCATAGAGCTAGCACAAACCGTGTTTGATTTAGAGTTCAATCTACATGTATCCATATGGGAGAAAACAGAGTGAAACCTATGAATGAAAACGGTTACTGCCAACGAACGGTTTAACCTAGAAGAACGAAATTTGGTGAGCCAAGTGGGATTGGTGTACTGATCATTACCTGAAAGTATCATCAAGATCGGGTGAAAAAAATGTTTACTGAGATTTCAGGAAACTCGTAGTTTCTTGGAATCTTGGCAACCCCTTTCAATGAAAGTGGTTTTCGTCAGTCTCTACTTTCGGCTACTTCAATAGGAAACAAACTGTTGAGATAGAACTTAGAAGTACCTTATTGTGCCAAGTTTCAAACAGCTAGCACAAAGCGTGTTTGATTTAGAATTGCAACTACATGTATCCGTATAAGAGAAAACAGAGTGAAACCTAAAAATGAAAACGGTTACTGTAAACGAACGGTTTAACCTAGAAGAACGAATTTGGGTGAGCCAAGGGGGATTGGTGCACTGATCTTTACCTGAAAGTATCATCAAGATTGGGTGAAAAAATGTTTGCTGAGATTTCAGGAAAATCGTAGTTGTTGGTAAGTTTGCCAACCTTTTTCAATGAAAGTGATTCTCCTCAGACTCCGCTTGAGGCTACTTCAGTATGAAACAAACCGTAGAGATAGAACTTGGAACTACTTTATTGTGCCAAGTTTCAAAGAGCTAGCACAAACCGTGTTTTATTTAGATTTCAATATACATGTATAAATATAGGAGAAAACAGAGTGAAACCTAAAAATGAAAACAGTTACTGCCAACGAAAGGTTTAACCTAGAAGAAAGAAATTTGGTGAGCCCATTGGGATTGGTGTACTGATCATTACCTGAAAGTATCATCAAGATTGGGTGAAAAAACATTTGCTGAAATGACAGGAAACTCAATGTTTTTTGGAAGCTTGGCAACCCCTTTCAATGATAGTGTTTCTCGTCAGACTCTGCTTGGGGCTACTTCAGTAGGAAACAAACCCTAAAGATAGGACTTGGAAGTACTTTATTGTGCCACGTTTCAAAGAGCTAGCACAAACCGTGTTTGATTTAGAGTTCCAACTACATGTATCCATATAGGAGAAAACAGAGTGAAACCTAAACGTGATAACGGTTACTGCAAAGGAACGGTTTAGCCTATTAGAACGAAATTTGGTGAGCCAACTGGGATTGGTGTACTGATAATTACCTGAAATTATCATCAAAATTGGGTGAAAAAATATTTGCTGAGGTTTCAGGAAACTAGTAGTTTTTTGGCAGGTTGGCAACCCCTTACAATGAAAGTGATATTTGTCAGCCTCTGCGTGGGACTGCTTCAATAGGAAACAAATCATAGAGAGAGAACTTGGAACTACTTTATTGTGCCAAGTTTCAAAGAGCTAGGACAAACCTTGTTTGATTTAGAGTTCAATTTACATGTATCCATATAGGAGAAAACACAGTGAAACCTAAGAATGAAAACGTTTACTGCCAACGAACGGTTTAACCTAGAAGAATGAAATAGTGTGAACCAAGTCGGATTGGTTTTCTGATCATTATCTGAAAGTATCATCAAGATTGGGTGAAAAAATGTTTGCTGAGATTTCAGGAAATTCGTAGATTTTTGGCAGCTTGGCAACCCCTTTCAATGAAAGTGATATTCGTCAGTCTCTGCTTGGGCCTACTTCAATAGGAAACAAACCGTAGAGAAAGAACTTGGAACTACTTTATTGTGCCAAGTTTCATAGAGCTAGCACAAACCGTGTTTGATTTAGAGTTCCAACTACATGTATCCATATAGGAGAAAACAGAGTGAAACCTAAAGTAGAAACGGCTACTTCAAACAAACGGTTTATTTTAGAAGAACGAAATTTGTTGAGCCAAGTGGGATTGGAGTTCTGATCATTATCTGAAAGTATCATCTAGATTAGGTGAAAACATGTTTTCTGAGATTTCAGGAAACACGTCGTTTTTTGGCAGCTTGGCAACCCCTTTCTGTGAAAGTGGTTTTCGTCAGTCTCTGCTTGGGGCTACTTTAATAGGAAACAAACCGTAGAGATAGAACTTGGAACTACTTTATTGTGCCAAGTTTCAAAGAGCTAGCACAAACCGTGTTTGATTTAGAGTTCAATCTACATGTATCCCTATAGGAGAAAACACACTGCAAACGAAAAATGAAAACCGTTACTGCAAATGAACGGTTTAACCTAGAAGAACGAAATATTTTGAGCCATGTGGGACTGGTGTACTGATCATTACCTGAAAGTATCACCAAGATTGGGTGAAAAAATATTTGCTGAGATGACAGGAAACTCGTAGTTTTTTGGTAGCTTGGCAACCCCTTTCAATGAAAGTGTTTATCCTCAGAGTCTGCGTGGGGCTACTTCAGTCGGAAACAATCCCTAAAGTTAGAACTTGGAAGTACTTTATTGTGCCAAGTTTTAAAGATCTATCACAAACCTTGTTTGATTTAGAGTTCCAACTACATGTATCCATATAGGAGAAAACAGAGTGAAACCTAAAAATGAAAACGGTTACTGCCAACGAACGGTTTAATCTAGAAGAACGAAATTTGGTGAGCCAAGTGGGAATGGTGTACTGATCATTACCTGAAAGTATCATCAAGATTGGTTGAAAAAATATTTGCTGAGATTACAGGAAACTCGATGTTTTTTGGAAGGTTGGCAACCCCTTTCAATGAAAGTGTTTCTCGTCAATCTCTGCTTGGGGCTACTTCAATAGGAAATAAACTGTAGAGATAGAAATTGGAACTACTTTATTGTGCCACGTTTCAAAGAGCAAGCACAAACCGTGTTGGATTTACAGTTCAATCTACATATATCCATATAGGAGAAAACAGAGTGAAACCTAAAAATGAAAACTGTTACTACCTACGTACGGTTTAACCTAGAAGGACGAAATTTGGTGAGCCAAGTGGTATTGGTGTTCTCATCATTAACTGAAAGTATCATCAAGATTGGGTGAAAAAATGTTTGCTGAGATTTCAGGAAACTCGAAGTTTTTTGGAAGGTTGGCAACCCTTTTCAATGAAAGTGATTCTCCTCAGACTCTGCTTGAGCCTACTTCAGTAGGAAACAAACAATATAGATAAAACTTGGAACTACTGTATTGTGCCAAGTTTCAAAGAGCCAGCAGAAACCATGTTTGATTTAGAGTTCCAACTACATGTATCCATAGAGGAGAAAACAGAGTGAAACCTAAAAATGAAAACTGTTAGTGCCAATGAACGGTTTATCCTTGAAGAGCAAAACTTGGTGAGCCAAGTGGGATTGGTGCACTGATCATTACCAGAACGTATAATCAAGATTGGGTGAAAAAATGTTTCCTGAGATTTCAGGAAACTCGAAGTTTTTTGGAAGGTTGGCAACCCTATTCAATGAAAGTGATTATCCTCAGACTCAGCTTGAGGATACTTCAGTAGGAATCAAACAATAGAGATAGAACTTGGAACTACTTTATTGTGCCACGTTTCAAAGAGATAGCAGAAACCGTGTTTGATTTAGAGTTCCAACTACATTTATCCATATAGGAGAAAACAGAGTGAAAGCTAAAAATGAAAACGGTTACTGCCAACGAACGGTTTAACCTAGAAGAATGACATTTGGTGAGCCAAGTGGCATTGGTGTACTAATCATTACCAGAAAGTATCATCAAGACTGGGTGAGAAAACGTTTGCTGAGATTTCAGGAAACTCATGGTTTTTGGGAAGTTTGCAACCCCTTTTCAATGAAAGTGATTCTCCTCAGACTCTGCTTGGGGCTACTTAAGTAGGAAACAAACAATAGAGATATAACCTGTAAGTACTTTATTGTGCCAAGTTTCAAAGAGCTAGCAGAAACCGTGTTTGTTTTCCAGTTCCAAATACATGTATCCATATAGGAGACAACAGAGTGAAACCTAAAAATGAAAACGGCTACTGCCAACGATCGGTTTATCCTAGAAGAACGAAATTTGGTCAGCCATGTGGGATTGGTGTTCTGATCATTACCTGAAAGTATCATCAAGATTGGGTGAAAAAATGTTTGCTGAGATGACAGGAAACCAGTAGTTTTTTGGAAGCTTGGCAACCCCTTGCAATGAAAGTGTTTCCCGTCAGGCTCTGCATGGGGCTACTTCAGTAGGAAAAAAACCCTAAAGATAGGACTTGGAAGTACTTTATTGTGCCAATTTCAAAGAGATAGCAGAAACCGTGTTTGATTTCGAGTTCCAACTCATGTATCCATATAAGAGAAAACAGAGTGAAACCTAAAAATGAAAACGGTTGCTGCCAACGAACGGTTTATCCTAGAATAACGGAATTTGATGAGCCAAGTGGGATTGGTGTTCTGATCATTACCTAAAAGTATCATCAAGATTGGGTGAAAAAATGTTTGCTGAGATTTCAGGAAACTCGTAGTTTTTTGGAAGCTTGGCAACCCTTTTCAATGAACGTGATTGTACTCAGACTCTGCTTGAGCCTACTTAAGTAGGAAACAAAAAATAGAGATATAACTGGGAACTACTTTATTGTGCCAAGTTTCAAAGAGATAGCAGAAACCGTGTTTGATTTAGAGTTCCAACTACATGTATCCATATAGAAGAAAACAGAGTGAAACCTAAAAATGAAAATGGTCACTGCCAACGAACGGTTTAACCTAGAAGAACGAAATTTCTTGAGCCAAGTGGCATTGGTGTACTGATCATTACCAGAAAGTATCATCAAGACTGGGTGAAAAAATGTTTGCTGAGATTTCAGGAAACTCATGGTTTTTTGGAAGCTTGGCAACCCTTTTCAATGAAAGTGATTTTCGTCAGTCTATGCTTGGGGCTACTTCAATAGGAAACAAAAAGTGGAGATAGAAGTTGGAACCACTTTACTTTGCCCCGTTTCAAAGAGCAAGCACAAACCGTGTTGCATTTAGAGTTCAATCTACATATATCCATATAGGAGAAAACAGAGTGAAACCTAAAAATGAAAACGTCACTGCCAACGAACAGTTTAACCTAGAAGAACGGAATTTGATGAGCCAAGTGGGATTGGTGTTCTGATTATTACCTGAAAGTATCATCAAGATTGGGTGAAAAAATGTTTGCTTAGATTTCAGGAAACTCGTAGTTTTTTGGCAGCTTGCAAACCCCTTTCAATGAAAGTGTTTTTCGTCAGTCTATGCTTGGGGATAATTTAATAGGAAACAAACCGTAGAGACAGAACTTTGAACCACTTTAATGTGCCAAGTTTCAAAAGATAGCAGAAACCGTGTTTGATTTAGAGTTCCAACTATAAGTATCCATATAGGAGAAAACAGAGTGAAACCTCAAAATGGAAACGGTAACTGCCAACGAACGGTTTAACATAGAAGAACGAAATTTGGTGAGCCACGTGGTATTGGTTTTCTGATCATTACCTGAAAGTATCATCAAGATTGGGTGAAAAAATGTTTCCTGAGATTTCAGGAAACTCATGGTTTTGGGGAAGTTTGCAACACCTTTTCAATTAAAGTGATTCTCCTCAGACTCTGCTTGGGGTTACTTAAGTAGGAAACAAACAATAGAGATATAACTTGGAACTACTATATTGTGCCAAGTTTCAAAGAGCTAGCACAAACCGTGTTTGATTTCGAGTTCAATCTACATATATCCATATAGGAGAAAACAGAGTGAAACCTAATAATGTAAATGGTTACTGCCAAAGAACGGTTTATCCTAGAAGAACGAAATTTGGTGAGCCAAGTGGGATTGGTGTTCTGATCATTACCTGAAAGTATCATCAAGATTGGGTGAAAAAATGTTTGCTGAGATTTCAGGAAACTCGTAGTTTTTTGGAACCTTGGCAACCCCTTTCAATGAAAGTGATTTTCGTCAGTCTATGCTAGGGGCTACTTTTATAGAAAACAAACCAGGGAGACAGAACTTGGAACCACATTACTGTGCCACGTTTCAAAGTGCAAGAACAAACCGTGTTTGATTTAGAGTTCAATATACATATATCCATATAGGACAAAACAGAGTAAAACCTAAATATGAAAACGGTTACTGCCAACGATCGGTTAAACATAGAAGAACGAAATTTGGTGAGCAAAGTGGGATTGGTGTTCTGATCATTACCTGAAAGTATCATCAAGATTGGGTGAAAAAATGTTTGCTGTCATTTCAGGAAACTCTTAGTTTTTTGGAAGCTTGGAAACCCTTTTCAATGAAAGTGATTCTCCTCAGACTCTGCTTGAGCCTACTTCAGTAGGAAACAAACAGTAGAGATATAACTTGGAACTACTTTATTGTGCCAAGTTTCAAAGAGATAGCACAAACCATATTTGATTAAGAGTTCCAACTACATGCATCCATATAGGAGAAAACAGATTGAAACCTAAAAATGAAAACGGTTACTGCCAACGAACGGTTTAACCTAGAAGAACGAAATTTGGTGAGCCAAGTGGGATTGGTGTTCTGATCATTACCTGAAAGTATCATCAAGATTGGGTGAAAAAATGTTTGCTGATATTTCAGGAAACTCGTACTTTTTTTTAAGCTTGGCAACGCTTTTCAATGAAAGTGATTCTCCTCAGAATCTGCTTGAGGCTACGTCAGTAGGAAACAAACAATAGAGATATAACTTGGAACTACTTTATTGTGCCAAGTTTCAAAGAGATAGCAGAAACCGTGTTTGATTTAGAGTTCCAACTACATGTATCCATATAGGAGAAAACAGAGTGAAACCTAAAAATGAAAACGGTTACTGCCAACAAACGGTTTATCCTAGAAGAACGAAATTTGGTGAGCCAAGTGGGATTGGTGGTCTGATCATTACCTGAAAGTAACATCAAGATTGGGTGAAAAAATGTTGGTTGAGATTTCAGGAAACTCGTAGTTTTTTGGAAGCTTGGCAACCCCTTTCAATGAAAGTGATTTTCGTCAGTCAATGCTTGGGGCTACTTTAATAGGAAACAAACAGTGAAGATAGAAGATGGAACCACTTTACTGTGCCACATTTCAAAGAGCAAGCACAAACCGTGTTTGATTTAGCGTTCAATCTACATATATCCATAAAGGAGAAAATAGAGTGAAACCTAAAAATGAAAACGGTTACTGCCAACGAACGGTTAAACCTAGAAGAACGAAATTTGGTGAGCCAAGTGGGATTGGTGTTCTGATCATTACCTGAAAGTATCATCAAGATTGGGTGAAAAAATATTTCCTGAGATTTCAGGTAACTCATGGTTTTTGGGAAGTTTACAACCCCTTTTCAATGAAAGTGATTCTCCTCAGACTCTGCTTGGGGCTACTTAAGTAGGAAAGAAACAATAGAGATACAACCCGGAACTACTTTATTGTGCCAAGTTTCAAAGTGCTAGCAGAAACCGTGTTTGATTTCGAGTTCCAAATACATGTATCCATATAGGAGAAAACAGAGTGAAACCTAAAATTGAAAACCGTTACTGCCAACGAACGGTTTATCCTAGAAGAACGAAATTTTGTGAGCCAAGTGGGATTGGTGTTCTGATCATTACCTGAAAGTATCATCAAGATTGGGTGAAAAAATATTTGCTGAGATTTCAGGAAACTCGTAGTTTTTTGGAACCTTGGCAACCCCTTTCAATGAAAGTGATTTTCGTCAGTCTATGCTTGGGGCTACTTTTATAGAAAACAAACCGGGGAGACAGAACTTGGAACCACATTACTGTGCCAAGTTTCAAAGAGATAGCAGAAACCGTGTTTGATTTAGAGTTCCAACTACATGTATCCATATAGGAGAAAACAGAGTGAAACCTAAAAATGGAAACGGTTACTGCCAACGAACGGTTTATCCTAGAAGAACGAAATTTGATGAGCCAAGTGGGATTGGTGTTCTGATCATTGCCTGAAAGTATCATCAAGATTGTGTGAAAAAATGTTTGCTGAGATTTCAGGAATCTCGTAGTTTTGTGGAAGCTTGGCAACCCTTTTCAATGAAAGTGATTCTCCTCAGCCTCTGCATGGGGCTACTTCAGTAGGAAACAAACCCTAAAGATAGAAATTGGACGTACTTTATTTTTCCAAGTTTCAAACAGCTAGCACAAAACTTGTTTGATTTAGAGTTCCAACTGCATCTATCCATATAGGAGAAAACAGAGTGAAACCTAAAAATGAAAACGGTTACTGCAAAGGAACGGTTTAACCTAGAAGAACGAAATTTGGTGAGCCAAGTGAGATTCGTGCACTGATCATTACCTGAAAGTATCATCAAGATTGGGTGAAAAAATGTTTGCTGAGATTTCTTGAAACCAGTAGTTTTTTGGAAGCTTGGCAACCCCTTTCAATGAACGTGTTTCTCATCAGAAACTGCTTGGGGCTACTTCATTAGGAAACAAACCCTAAAGATAGAACATGGAAGTACTTTATTGTGCCAAATTTCAATGAGCTAGCACAACCCGTGTTTGATTTAGAGTTACAACTACATGTATCCTTATAGGAGAAAAGAGAGTGAAACCTTAAAATGAAAACGGTTACTGCCAACGAACGGTTTAACCTAGAAGAACGAAATTAGGTGAGACAAGTGGGATTGGTGTACTGATCATTACCTGAAAGTGTCATCAAGATTGGGTGAACAAAATGTTTCCTGAGATTTCAGGAAACTCGTAGTTTTTTGGAAGCTTGGCAACCCCTTTCAATGTACGTGTCTTTCGTCAGACTCTGCTTGGGCCTACTTCAGTAGGAAACAAACCCTAAAGATAGAACTTGGAAGTCTTTTACTGTGCCAAGTTTCAAAGAGCTAGCACAAACCGTTTTTGATTTACAGTTCAATCTACATGTATCCATATAGGAGAAAACAGAGTAAAACCTAAAAATGAAAATTGTTACTGCAAACGAACGGTTTAACCTAGAAGAACGAAATTTGGTGAGCCAAGTGGGATTTGTGCACTGATCATTACCTGAAAGTATCATCAAGATTGGGTGAAAAGACAGAGGACACTCCACCGAGACACTCAGCGGCCACCATCCGGGAAAGCTGAAGGATACACCTCCACTCTCCTTCAGAGTGCAACATCAAAACAGGTCGGTGTCATTCAGCTCACCCGCCAGACAGCGGGAGTTCGCATAAAATCTCTCCTTGGCTTGCCGGGAGAGGGAGTATCAAGCTGAGCCTCCATAAAGACTGGGGGGAAACCAGAGACACCTGACCTCCAACCCCTCCTCCCAGTAGCAGCCAAAATGAAACCTGGCTAGCCAGCGCTGGGGGAGGGGCAAGCAGAAAAAATCAAATTGATAGAGTGCCAGGGATCCCAGCAGCCTGCAGCAGGGCCCCGGTGATCCAGGCCAACTGATTCGCGTGGCCTGCCCTGCAGCTACACAAAGGCGTCGCGCCTCAGTGAAGCCATTAATTAGCAAGCAGGGAGGTTAGGGAAGGCCATTAGGTGGAATCCCACCAGCCAAGCCAACACGGACCCTTGGGCCGAGCACGGGATCTCAGAAGGGGAAGGAAGCAGTACAGTCCCATCCCCCACAGCGGACAGTATACCGAGGCAGTCAGCGGCCACCATCCGGGAAAGCTGAAGGATACACCGCCACTCTCCTTCAGAGTGCAACATCAAAACAGGTCGGTGTCATTCAGCTCACCCCCCAGACAGCGGGAATTCGCATAAAATCTCTCCTAGGCTTGCTGGGAGAGGGAGTATCAATCTGAGCCTCCATAAAGACTAGGGGGAAACCAGAGACACCTGACCTCCAACCCCTCCTCCCAGTAGCAGCCAAAACGAAACCTGGGTAGCCAGCGCTGGGGGAAGGGCAAGCAGAAAAAAATCAAAGTGATAGAGTGCCAGGGATCCCAGCAGCCTGCAGCAGGGCCCCGGAGATCCAGGCCAACTGATTCGCGTGGCCTGCCCTGTGGCTACAGAAGGTGTGGCGCCTCAGTGAAGCCATTAATTAGCAAGCAGGGAGGTTAGGGAAGGCCATTAGGTGGAATCCCACCAGCCAAGCCCACGTGCACCCTTGGGCCGAGCACGGGATCTCAGAAGGTGAAGGAAGCGGTACAGTCCCATCCCCCACAGCGGACACTCCACCGAGGCAGTCAGCGGCCACCATCCGGGAAAGCTGAAGGATACACCGCCACTCTCCTTCAGAGTGCAACATCAAAACAGCAGACACTCCATCCAGGCAGTCAGCGGCCACCATCCGGGAAAGTTGAAGAATACACCACCACTCTCCAACAGCTTGCAACATCATAACAGCCAGCAGCAGGACCCCGGAGATCCAGGCCAACTGATTCGCGCGGCCTGCGCCGCAGCTACAGAAGGGGTGGCGCCTCAGAGAAGCCATTAATTAGCAAGCAGGGAGGTTAGGGACTGCCATTAGGTGGAATCCCGCCAGCCAAGCCCACCGCCCACGCCCGGAACAGGCCCAGCGACCTACCTGCATTGTAGTCACGACACCCCAATTGGAATAGGGACAGAGCAGAGCAGCCTTCCACTCCCGGAACAGGCCCAGAGAGCCGCCCACGTGGTAGACACATCACTCCAATTGGAGTAGGGGCACAGCCACCGCCGGCACCTGCAAGGGAGACTTTTCAAGTATACAAGAGCAACATAAATAAATAGGGGGTAAATTTCAAAACACAACAGTTGCACCAAGCAGAAAGAAACGCGAGCAGTATGAAAAGACAAGGAAAGAAAGGACCACAAGCAATGCAGGTCAACTCAACTTTAGAAGAGGTAATAGCTGCAACAGATGGAATGTCAGATAAAGAGTTCAGGATTTATATGCTTCAGATGATCTGGAGTCTCAAGGAAGACATGAGACAGCAAAATCAGACAATGAAAGATCACATTGACAAACAAATCCAGGAAGTAAAAGATCAATTTCACAGGGAGATAGAGGTAATAAAAAACAAACAAATTGAAATTCTAGAAATGCAGGAAACAATAAACCAACTTAAAAACTCAACTGAGAATACTACCAGCAAAGTAGATCACTTAGAAGAGAGAACATCAGACAATGAAGACAAAGTATTTCAACTGGAAAAGAACATAGACAGCTCAGCAAGTCTGCTAAGAAACCATGAGCAGAACATCCAAGAATTATGGGACAATATCAAAAGACCAAATTTAAGAGTCATTGGGATACAGGAAGGCACAGAGCTCCATTCCAAAGGAATAAACAGTCTATTCAGTGAAATAATACGAGAAAACTTCCCAGAATTGAAGATTGAGACAGAATCCCAAATCCTAGAAGCCTACAGGACGCCGAATGTGCAAAATCATAAGAGATCCACACCTAGACACATTATAATGAAGATGTCCAACATACAGAATAAGGAGAGAATTTTAAAAGCTGCAAGAGAAAGAAAGCAGATTACATTTAGGGGTAAACCAATCAGGATAACAGCTGATCTCTCAACACAGACTCTGAAAGCTAGAAGATCCTGGAATAACATATTTCGAACACTGAAAGACAATGGGCTCCAACCAAGAATCGTGTACCCGGCAATATTAAGCTTCAGGTTAGAAGATGAAATTAAAACCTTCCACAATAAACAAAAGTTAAAAGAATTCGCAGCTAGAAAACCATCTCTTTAAAAAATCCTTGGCAAAACATTACAGGAAGAGGAAATGGAAAATAACATTGAAAACCAACAATGGAAGGAAGGACAGTAAAGGGGGGAAAGTAGTCAAAGAGGATAACAAATCAGGTTTAGTAACATCAATAAACAAATATGGATAGAAGAACAAACCATATCTCAATAATAACCCTAAATGTTAATGGCTTAAACTCACCAATTAAGAGACACAGGCTAGTAGAATGGATCAAAAAACAAGACCCAACAATATGCTGTCTACAGGAGACGCATTTGATAGGAAAAGATATACATAGACTGAAGGTGAAAGGTTGGGAAAAATCATATCACTCATATGGACCGCGGAAACAAGCAGGAGTGTCCATACTCATATCTAATAAAATAGATTTCAAGCCAAAGCTAATCAAAAGGGATATAGAAGGACACTTTATACTGCTCAAGGGAACCATACACCAACAAGACATAACAATCATAAATATATATGCCCCAAATAATGGTGCAGCTGTGTTCATCAAGCAAACTCTTCTCAAGTTCAAGAGTCTAATAGACCAACATACAATAATCATGGGAGACTTCAACACACCTCTCTCACCACTGGACAGATCTTCCAAACAAAAGTTAAATAAGGAAACTATAGAACTGAATAACACAATTAACAACCTAGACTTAATTGACATATATAGACTATACCACCCAACATCAAGTAGCTACACTTTTTTCTCAGCAGCACATGGAACCTTCTCAAAAATAGACCATATACTATGTCACAGGGCAACTCTTAGACAATACAAAGGGGTAGAGATAATACCATGCATCTTATCTGATCATAATGGAATGAAACTGAAAATCAATGATAAAAGAAGAAAGGAAAAAGCAAGCATCACCTGGAGAATGAACAATAGGTTGCTGAGTGATCAATGGGTTTTAGAAGACATCAAGGAGGAAATTAAAAAATTCCTAGAGTTAAATGAAAACACAGACACAACATATCGGAATCTATGGGACACATTGAAAGCAGTTCTAAGAGGAAAATTCATTGCTTGGAGTTCATTCCTCAAAAAAAGAAAAAAACAAAAAATAAATGATCTCATACTTCATCTCAAAATCCTAGAAAAAGAAGAGCAAAACAACAGCAAAAGAAGTAGAAGGCAAGAAATAATTAAAATCAGAGCTGAAATTAATGAAATTGAAACAAAAGAAACAATTGAAAAAATTGACAAAACTAAAAGCTGGTTCTTTGAAAAAAATAAATAAAATTGACAGACCCTTAGCCATGCTAACGAAGAGAAGAAGAGAGAGAACCCAAATTACTAGCATACGGGATGAAAAAGGCAATATCACAACAGACACTTCAGAAATACAGAAGATAATCAGAAATTACTTTGAATCCTTATACTCCAATAAAATAGAAGATAGTGAAGGCATAGATAAATTCCTTGAGTCCTATGATCTGCCCAGATTGAGCCAGGAGGATATAGACAACCTAAACAGACCAATAACAATAGAGGAAATAGAAGAAACCATCAAAAGACTACCAACTAAGAAAAGCCCAGGACCGGATGGGTATACAGCAGAGTTTTACAAAACCTTTAAAGAGGAACTAACACCAATACTTTTCAAGCTATTTCAGGAAATAGAAAAAGAGGGAGAACTTCCAAATTCATTCTACGAGGCCAACATCACCCTGATTCCGAAACCAGACAAAGACACATCAAAGAAGGAAAACTACAGACCAATATCTCTAATGAACCTTGACGCAAAAATCCTCAATAAAATTCTGGCGAATCGGATTCAAATACATATCAAAAAAATTATACATCAGGATCAAGTAGGATTCATCCCTGGGATGCAAGGCTGGTTTAATATACGGAAATCAATAAATGTTATTCACCACATCAATAGACTTAAAAATAAGAACCATATGATCATCTCAATACATGCAGAAAAAGCATTCGACAAGGTACAGCATCCCTTTATGTTCAAAACGCTAGAAAAACTAGGGATAACAGGATCATACCTCAACATTGTAAAAACAATCTATGATAAGCCACAGGCCAGCATCATTCTGAATGGAGAAAAATTGAAGGCATTCCCTCTAAGATCTGGTACAAGACAGGGATGCCCTCTCTCACCACTTCTGTTCAACATAGTCCTCGAAACACTGGCCAGAGCAATTAGACAGTCAAAAGAAATTAAAGGCATAAAAATAGGAAAAGAAGAACTTAAATTATCACTATTTGCAGATGATATGATTCTATACCTAGCAGACCCAAAAGGGTCTACAAAGAAGTTATTAGAGCTAATAAATGAATTCAGCAAAGTGGCAGGATATAAGATCAACACGCATAAATGAAAGGCATTCCTGTATATCAGTGACAAATCCTCTGAAACGGAAATGAGGACAACTACTCCATTCACAATATCCCCCCAAAAAATAAAATACTTGGGAATCAACCTAACAAAAGAGGTGAAAGATTTATACAATGAAAATTACAGAACCCTAAAGAAAGACATAGAGGAAGACCTTAGAAGATGGAAAAACATACCCTGCTCATGGATAGGCAGAACTAACATCATCAAAATGGCAATATTACCAAAAGTTCTCTATAAGTTCAATGCAATGCCAATCAAAATCCCAACAGCATATCTTGTAGAAATAGATAAAAGAATCATGAAATTCATATGGAATAATAAAAGACCCAGAATAGCAAAAACAATACTAAGCAGGAAGTGTGAATCAGGCGGAATAGCGATACCAGACTTCAAACTATACTACAGAGCAATAGTAACAAAAACACCATGGTACTGGTACCAAAACAGGCGGGTGGACCAATGGTACAGAATACAGGACACAGTAACCAATCCACAAAACTACAACTATCTTATATTTGATAAAGGGGCTAAAAGCATGCAATGGAGGAAGGATAGCATCTTCAACAAATGGTGCTGGGAAAACTGGAAATCCATTTGCACCAAAATGAATCTGAATCCCTATCTCTCGCCGTGCACAAAAGTTAACTCAAAATGGATCAAGGAGCTTGATATTAAATCAGAGACACGGCATCTGATAGAAGAAAAAGTTGGTTATGATCTACACACTGTGGGATGGGGCTCCAAATTCCTCAATAAGACACCCATAGCGCTAGAGTTAACAAATAGAATCAACAAATGGGACTTACTCAAACTAAAAAGTTTTTTCTCAGCAAAAGAAACAATAAGAGAGATAAACAGGGAGCCTACATCCTGGGAACAAATCTTTACTCCACACACTTCAGATAGAGCCCTAATAACCAGAATATACAAAGAACTCAAAAAATTAGACAATAAGATAACAAATAACCCAATCAATAAATGGGCCAAGGACCTGAACAGACACTTCTCAGAGGAGGACATACAATCAATCAACAAGTACATGAAACAATGCTCACCATCGCTAGCAGTCAGAGAAATGCAAATCAAAACTACCCTAAGATACCATCTCACTCCAGTAAGACTGGCAGCCATTAGGAAGTCAAACAACAATAAGTGCTGGAGAGGATGCGGGGAAAAGGGCACTCTTGTTCAATGCTGGTGGGACTGCAAATTGGTGCAGCCAATTTGGAAAGCAGTATGGAGATTTCTCGGAAAGCTGGGAATGGAACCACCATTTGACCCAGCTATTCCCCTTCTCGGTCTATTCCCTAAAGCCCTAACAAGAGCATGCTACAGGGACACTGCTACATCGATGTTCATAGCAGCTCAATTCACGATAGCAAGACTGTGGAACCAGCCTAGATGCCCTTCAATAGATGAATGGATAAAAAAAATGTGGCATTTATACACTATGGAGTATTACTCTGCATATAAAAATGACAAAATCATAGAATTTGGAGGGAAATGGATGGCATTAGAGCAGATTATGCTAAGTGAAGCTAGTCAATCTTTAAAAAACAAATACCAAATGACTCCTTTGATACAAGGGGTGTAAACAAGGACAGGGTAGGGACGAAGAGCTTGAGAAGAATATTTACAGTAAACAGGGATGAGAGGTGGGAGGGAAAGGGAGTGAGAAGGGAAATTGCATGGAAATGGAAGGCGATCCTCAGGGTTATACAAAATGTCATATAAGAGGAAAGGAGGGGTAAGACAATAGAATACAAATGGAAGAAATTATTTACAGTAGAAGGGGTAGAGAGAGAAAAGGGGAGGGGAGGGGAGGGGAGGGGAGGGGAGGGGGGATAGTAGACAATAGGACAGACAGCAGAATACATCAGACACTAGAAAGGCAATATGTCAATCAATGGAAGGGTAACTGATGTGATACAGCAATTTGTATACGGGGTAAAAGCGGGAGTTCATAATCCACTTGAATCAAACCGTGTAATATGATGTATTAAGAACTATGTAATGTTATGAACGACCAATAAAAAAAAAAAAAGATTGGGTGAAAAAATGTTTGCTGAGATTACAGGAAACTCGATGTTTTATCGAAGCTTGGCAAACCCTTTCAAGGAAAGTGTTTCTCGTCAGACTCTGCTTGGGGCTCCTTCAGTAGCAAACAAACCCTAAAGATAGAACTTGGAAGTACTTTATTGTGCCAAGTTTCACAGAGCTAGCACAAACCGTGTTTGATTTAGAGTTCAATCTACATATATCCATATAGGAGAAAACAGAGTGAAACCTAAAAATGAAAACGGTTACTGCCAAAGAACGGTTAAACCTAGAAGAATGACATTTGGTGAGCCAAGTGGGATTGGTGTTCTGATCATTACCTGAAAGTATCATCAAGATTGGGTGAAAAAAATATTTCCTGAGATTTCAGGAAACTCATGGTTTTTGGGAAGTTTGTAACCCCTTTTCAATGAACGTGATTCTCCTCAGACTCTGCTTGGGGCTACTTAAGTAGGAAAGAAACAATAGAGATACAACCCGGAACTACTTTATTGTGCCAAGTTTCAAAGTGCTAGCAGAAACCGTGTTTGATTTCGAGTTCCAAATACACGTATCCATATAGGAGAAAACAGAGTGAAACCTAAAAATGAAAACGGTTACTGCCAACAAACGGTTTATCCTAGAAGAACCAAATTTTGTGAGCCAAGGGAGATTGGTGTTCTGATCATTACCTAAAAGTATCATCAAGATTGGGTGAAAAAATATTTGCTGAGATTTCAGGAAACTCATAGTTTTTTGGAAGCTTGACAACCCCTTTCAATGAAAGTGATTTTCGTCAGTCTATGCTTGGGGCTACTTATATAGAAAACAAACTGGGGAGACAGAACTTGGAACCACATTACCGTGCCACGTTTCAACGTGCAAGCACAAACCGTGTTTGATTTAGAGTTCAATCTACATATATCCATATAGGACAAAACAGAGTGAAACCTAAATATGAAAACGGTTACTGTCAACGAACGGTTAAACATAGAAGAACGAAATTTGGTGCGCCAAGTGGGATTGGTGTTCTGATCATTACCTGAAAGTATCATCAAGTTTGGGTGAAAAAATGTTTGCTGCGATTTCAGGAAACTCGTAGTTTTTTGGAAGCTTGGCACCATTTTCAATGAAAGTGATTCTCCTCAGACTCTGCTTGAGGCTACGTCAGTAGGAAACAAACAATAGAGATATAACTTGGAACTACTTTATTGTGCCAAGTTTCAAAGAGATAGCAGAAACCGTGTTTTATTTCGATTTCCAACTCATGTATCCATATAAGAGAAAACAGAGTGAAACCTAAAAATGAAAACGGTTACTGCCAATGAACGGTTTATCCTAGAAGTACGAAATTTGATGAGCCAAGTGGGATTGGTGTTCTGATCATTACCTGAAAGTATCATCAAGATTGGGTGAAAAAATGTTTGCTGAGATTTCAGGAATCTCGTAGTTTTTTGGAAGCTTGGCAACCCTTTTCAATGAATGTGATTCTCCTCAGCCTCTGCATGGGGCTACTTCAGTAGGAAACAAACCCTAAAGATAGAAATTGGACGTACTTTATTTTTCCAAGTTTCAAACAGCTAGCACAAAACTTGTTTGATTTAGAGTTCCAACTGCATCTGTCCATATAGGAGAAAACAGAGTGAAACCTAAAAATGAAAACGGTTACTGCAAAGGAACGGTTTAACCTAGAAGAACGAAATTTGGTGAGCCAAGTGAGATTCGTGCACTGATCATTACCTGAAAGTATCATCAAGATTGGGTGAAAAAATGTTTGCTGAGATTCAGAACACTAGTAGTTTTTTGGAAGTTTGGAAACCCCTTTCAATGAACGTGTTTCTCGTCAGAAACTGCTTGGGGCTACTTCAGTAGGAAACAAACCCTAAAGAGAGAACATGGAAGTACTTTATTGTGCCAAATTTCAATGAGCGAGCACAACCCGTGTTTGATTTAGAGTTACAACTACATGTATCCTTATAGGAGAAAAGAGAGTGAAACCTTAAAATGAAAACGGTTACTGCCAACGAACGGTTTAACCTAGAAGAACGAAATTAGGTGAGACAAGTGGGATTGGTGTACTGATCATTACCTGAAAGTGTCATCAAGATTGGGTGAAAAAATGTTTCCTGAGATTTCAGGAAACTCGTAGTCTTTTGGAAGCTTGGCAACCCCTTTCAATGAACGTGTTTTTCGTCAGACTCTGCTTGGGCCTACTTCAGTAGGAAACAAACCCTAAAGATAGAACTTGGAAGTCTTTTACTATGCCAAGTTTCAAAGAGCTAGCACAAACCGTTTTTGATTTACAATTCAATCTACATGTATCCATATAGGAAAAAACAGAATAAAACCTAAAAATGAAAATGGTTACTGCAAACGAACGGTTTAAGCTAGAAGAACGAAATTTGGTGAGCCAAGTGGGATTCGTGCACTGATCATTACCTGAAAGTATCATCAAGATTGGGTGAAAAAATGTTTGCTGAGATTACAGGAAACTCGATGTTTTATCGAAGCTTGGCAATCCCTTTCAAGGAAAGTGTTTCTCGTCAGACTCTGCTTGGGGATACTTCAGTAGGAAACAAACCCTAAAGATAGAACTTGGAAGTACTTTATTGTGCCAAGTTTCACAGAGCTAGCACAAACCATGTTTGATTTAGAGTTCCAATTACATATATCCATATAGGAGAAAACAGAGTGAAACCTGAAAATGAAAACGGTTACTGCCAACGAATGGTTTACCATAGAAGAACGAATTTTGGTGAGCCAAGTGGGATTAGGGTTCTGATCATTACCTGAAAGTATCATCAAGATTGGGTGAAAAAATGTTTCCTGAGATTTCAGGAAACTCGTAGTTTTTTGGAAGCTTGGCAACCCCTTTCAATGAACGTGTTTTTCGTCAGACTCTGCTTGGGCCTACTTCAGTAGGAAACAAACCCTAAAGATAGAACTTGGAAGTCTTTTACTATGCCAAGTTTCAAAGAGCTAGCACAAACCGTTTTTGATTTACAGTTCAATCTACATGTATCCATATAGGAAAAAACAGAATAAAACCTAAAAATGAAAATGGTTACTGCAAACGAACGGTTTAACCTAGAATATCGAAATTTGGTGTGCCAAGTGGGATTGGTGTTCTGATCATTACCTGAAAGTATCATCAAGATTGGTTGAAAAAAAAATGTTTGCTGAGATTTCACGAACCTCGTAGTTTTTTGGAAGCTTGGCAATCCATTTCAATGAAAGTGATTCTCCTCAGACTCAGCTTGAGACTACTTCAGTAGGAAACAAACAATAGAGATAGAACTTGGAACTACTTTATTGTGCCACGTTTCAAAGAGCTAGCAGAAACCGTGTTTTATTTAGAGTTCAAACTAATGTATCCATATAGGAGAAAACAGAGTGAAATCTAAAAATGAAAATGGTCACTGAAAACGAACGGCTTAATCTAGATGAACGAAATGTGGTGAGCCAAGTGGGATTGGTGTACTGATCATTACCTGAAAGTATCATCAAGATTGGGTGAAAATTGTTTGCTGAGATTTCAGGAAACTCGTAGTTTTTAGGAATCTTGGCAACCCCTTTCCATGAATGTGGTTTCCGTCAGTCTCTCCTCTTGTGGCTACTTTAATAGGGAAACATACCTTAGAGATTGAACTTGGAAGTACTTTACTGTGCCAAGTTTCAAAGAGCTCGCTCAAACTGTGTTTGATTTAGATTTAAAACTACATGTATCCATATAGGAGTAAACAGAGTGAAACCCTAAAAATGAAAATGGTTACTGCCCAACGAACGGTTTAACCTAGAAGAACGAAATTTGGTGAGCCAAGTAGGATTGGTGTTCTGATCATTACAATGAAAGTATCATCAAGATTGGGTGAAAAATGTTTGCTGAGATTTCAGGAAACTCGTAGTTTTTTGGCAGCTTGGCAACCCTTTTCAATGAAAGTGATTCTGGTCAGACTCTGCTTGGGGCTACTTCAGTAGGAAAACAAACATAGAGATATAACTTGGAACTACTTTATTTTGCCATGTTTCAAAGAGCTAGCACAAACAGTGTTTAAATTTAGAGTTCCAACTACAATGTGTCCATATAGGAGAAAACAGAGTGAAACCTAAAATGAAAACGGTCACTGCAAACGAACGGTTTAACCTAGAAGAACGAATTTTGGTGAGCCAAGAGGGATTGGTGTACTGATCATTATCTGAAAGTATCTTCAAGATTGGGTGCAAAAATGTTTGCTGAGATTTCAGGAAATCGTAGTTTTTTGGAAACTTGGCAAACCTTTTCCAATGAAAGTGATTCTCCTCAGACTCTGAATGAGGCTACTTCTGTTTGAAAAAAAAAATAGAGATATTACTTGGAACTAATTATTATGCCAATTTTCATAGTGCTAGTAGAAACCTGTGTTTGACTTAAAGTTCCAAATACATGTATCCATATAGGAGAAAACAGAGTGAAACCTAAAAATGAAAATGTTACTGCCAACGAACGGTTAAACCTAGAAGAACGAATTTGGTGAGCCAAGTGGGATTGGTGTACTGATCATTACCTGAAAGTATCATGAAGATGGGGTGAAAAAATGTTTCCTGAAATTTCAGAAAACTCGTAGTTTTTAGAAGTTTGCCACCCCCTTTCAATGAAATTGTTTTTCGTCACTCTCTGCTTGGGGCTACTTCAATAGGAAACAAACCATGAGATAGAACTTGGAACTACTTTATTGTGCCAAGTTTCAAAGAGTTATCACAAACTGTGTTTGATTAGAGTTCCAACTACATGTATCCATATAGGATCAAACAGAGTGAAACCTAAAAATGAAACGGTTACTGCCAACGAATGGTTTAAAGTAGAAGAACGAAATTTGGTTAGCCAAGTGGGATTGGTGTTCTGATCATTACATGAAAGTATCATCAAGATTGGGTGAAAAAATGTTTGCTGAGATTTCAGGAAACTCGTAGTTTTTAGAAATCTTGGCAACCCCTTTCAATGCATGTCCGTTTTCATCAGTCTCTGCTTGGGGCTACTTTCATAGGAAACAAACCGTAGAGATAGAACTTGGAACTACTTTTATTGTACCAAGTTTCAAAGGGCTAGCACAAACAGTGTTTGATTTAGAGATCAATCTACATGTATCCATATAGGAGAAAACAGAGTGAAACCTAAAATGAAAACGGTTACTGCCAACGAACGGTTTAACTAGAAGAATGAAATTTGGTGAGCCAAGTGGATTGGTGTTCTAATCATTACCTGAAAGAATCATGAAGATTGGGTGAAAAAAATGTTTGCTGAGATTTCAGGAAACTCGTAGTTTTTTGGAAGCTGGCAACCCCTTGAAATGAAAGTGTTTCTCGTCAGACTCTGCTTGGGGCTACTTCAGTAGGAAACAAAAACCTACAGATAGAACTTGGAACTACTTTATTGTGCCAAGTTTCAAAGAGTTAGCAGAAACCGTGTTTTATTTAGAGTTCCACCTACATGTATCCATATATGGAGAAACAAAGTGAATCCTAAAAATGAAAACGGTAATTGCCAACGAACGGTTTTAACATAGAAGAACGAAATCTGGTGAACCAAGTGGATTGGTGTTCTGATCATTACCTGAAAGTACCATCAAGATTGGGTGAAAAAATGTTTGCTGAGATTTCAAGAAACTCGAAGTTTTTGGATTTTTGACAACGCTTTCTATGAAAGTGGTTTTCGTCAGAATCTGCTTGGGACTCCTTCAGGAAGAAACAAATCCTAAAGATAGAAATGGAACTACTTTATTGTTCCAAGTTTCAAAGAGCTACCAGAAACCGTGTTTTATTTAGAGTTCCACTACATGTATCCACATAGGAGAAAACAGAGTGAAACCTAACCAATGAAAACGGTTACTGCCAAGAACGGTTTACCCTAGATGAACGAAATTTGGTGAGCGAAACGGGATTGGTTACTGATCATTACCTGAAAGTATCATCAAGATTGGGTGAAAAAATATTTCTTGAGATTCAGGAAACTCGTAGTTTTTTGGCAGCTTTTCAACATCTTTCATGAAAGAGATTTTCGTCAGTCTCTGCTTGGGACTGCTTCAATAGGAAAGAAACCATAGAGATAGAACTTGGAACTACTTTATTGTGCCAAGTTTCAAGAGCTAGCAGAAACCGAGTTTGATTTCGAGTTCCAAATACATGAATCCATATAGGAGAAAACAGAGTGAAACCTCAAAATGAAAATGTTACTGCCAACGAACGGTTTAACCTAGAAGAACGAAATTTGGTGAGCCAAGTGGGATTGGTGTACTGATCATACCTGAAAGTATCATCATGATTGGGGTGAAAAAATGTTTGCTGAGATTTCAGGAAACTCGTATTTTTTTGGCATCTTGGCAACCACATTTCAATGAAAGTGATTTTCGTCAGTCTCTTGCTTGGGGGGCTACTTTAATACCAAACAAACCATTGAGATAGAACTTGGAACTCCTTCATTGTGCCAATTTTCAAGGAGCTAGCACAAACCGTGTTTGATTTAGAGTTCCAACTGCATGTATCCATATAGGAGAAAACAGAGTGAAACCTAAAAATGAAAACGGTTACTGCCAATGAACGGTTTAAACTAGAAGAACGAAATTTGGTGAGCCAAGTGGAATTGGTGTTATGATCATTACCTGATAGTATCATCAAGATTGGGTGAAAAAATGTTTGCTGAGATTTCAGGAAACTCATAGTTTTTTGGAAGCTTGTCAACCCTTTTCAATGAAAGTGATTCTCCTCAGACTCTGCTTGAGGCTACTTCAGTAGGAAACAAACAATAGAGATATAACATGGAACTAATTTATTGTGCCAAGTTTCAAAGAGCTAGCACAAACCGTGTTTGATTTAGAGTTCCAACTACATGTATCCATATAGGAAAAAAAAAAAGTGAAACCTAAAAATGAAAACGGTTACTGCCAACGAACGGTTTATCCTTGAAGAACGAAATTTGGTGAGCCAAGTGGGATTGGTGTACTGATCATTACCTGAAAGTATCATCAATATTGGGTGAAAAAATGTTTGCTGAGATTTCAGGAAACTCGTAGTTTTTGGAAAGCTTGGCAACCCTTTTCAATGAAAGTGATTCTCCTCAGACTCTGCTTGAGCCTACTTCAGTAGGAAACAAACAATAGAGATATAACGTGGAACTACTTTATTGTGCCAAGTTTCAAAGAGATAGCAGAAAAACCGTGTTTGATTTAGAGTTCCAACCACATGTATCCATATAGGAGAAAACAGAGTGAAACCTAAAAATGAAAACGGTTACAGCAAAGGAACGGTTTAACCTAGAAGAACGAAATTTGGTTAGCCAAGTGGGATTGGTGCACTGATCATTACCTGAAAGTTTCATCAAAATTAGGTGAAAAGGCCATTAGGTGGAATCCCGCCAGCTAAGCCCACACTGATCCTTGGGCCGAGTACGGGATCTCAGAATGGGAAGGAAGCGGTACAGTCCCATCCCCCACAGTGGACACTCCACCGAGGCACTCAGCGGCCACCATCCGGTAAAGCTGAGGGATACACCGCCTGTCTCCCACAGAGTGCAACATCAAAACAGGTTTGTGTCAATCAGCTCACCCCCCAGACATCGGGAATTCGCATAAAATCTCTCCTAGGCTTGCCGGGAGAGGGAGTATCAAGCTGAGCCTCCATAAAGACTAGGGGGAAACTAGAGACACCTGACCTCCAACCCCTCCTCCCAGTAGCAGCCAAAACGAAACCTGGCTAGCCAGCGCTGGGGGAGGGGCAAGCAGAAAAAATCAAAGTGATAGAGCGCCGGGGATCCCAACAGCCAGCAACAGGACCCTGGAGATCCAGGCCGACTGATTGTGCGGCCTGCCCCGCGGCTACAGAAGGCATGGCGCCACAGAGAAGTGATTAATTAGCAAGCAGGGAGATCATTGACTGCCATTAGGTGGAATCCTGCCAGCCAAGCCCACACTGAGCCTTGGACTGAGTACGGGATTTCAGAAGGGGAAGGAAGCTATACAGTCCCATCCCCCACAGCGGACACTCCACCGAGGCAGTCAGCAGCCACCATCTGGGAAAGCTGAAGTATCCACCACCACTCTCCAACAGATTGCAACAACAAAAAAGGAGAAATCAAGACTAACAGGAGAAACCAGGAGACTAGAGGCAAGACCCTGGCCAGTGGGTGGCTGGAAACCGCAGGCCCGCCGGCGACAGTTCACCCACTGTCTGCGTAACTGGGCAGTAGGAGAACGCCGCCCACAGAGGACCGATCACCTGCCAGCGGCCTGTGATACTGTGCGGCTGGAGACTGCCTGCCTGCCGTGACTGGGAACCGAAATCAAACAGAGGCAGTCCAGTCACACCCCCCTTTAGGACACCCCAGCAAGGAGCCTGGGGCCCGCCATAGCAGAGCAGTGTTGTCACTGGAACTCGGACGTCAGAATACCCTTCCCAGCGGAATCCAAGTTAGCAGGCATAGTTTAACAACACAAAGGAGAGACATCAGAGTAATACAGAACCAAAACAAAGCTATAGAGGACAGCAGAAACACGACAATCGAAAAGAGCTGGGAAGTAACGTGGACAACATGAGAAAACAAGGGAAAAAAGGAGTACAAACAATGCAAGACAACTTAATGCTACAGGAGGACATAGAAACATCAGAAGCAGGGATAGGGAAAGAACTCAAGGCATACCTAACTCAAATGCAAAGGAATATTAGAGAAGACATGAGACAGCAAGTACAAGAAATAAAAGTATATTTTGAAAATGAATTAAACAAACAAATTCAAATGGCAAAGAACGAGCTCTACCAGGAGATAGAGATCTTAAAAAAAATCAAATGATAATCCTAGAATTGCAGGAAACTATAAACCAAATTAAAAATTCAAATGAGAATATTACAAATAGACTTGATCAAGTAGAAATCAGAACATCAGATAATGAAGACAAGGTTTATCAACTTGAAAAGAGTATAGTCAACACAGAAAAGATGCTTAAAACCCACGAACAATCTATTCAAGAGATATGGGACGTCATAAAAAAACCAAATTTGAGAGTCATTGGGATAGAAGAAGGAACAGAGATTCAAACCAAAGGAATGGACAGCATATTAAATGAAATAATTGTAGAAAACTTCCCAGAGATGAAAGATAGATGGATTGCCAAATCCTGGAAGCCTACAGGACCCCAAGCATTCAAAATCATAATAGACCAACTCCAAGACACATAATAATGAAGATAGCCAACATACAAAACAAGGAGAGAATATTAAAAGCTACGAGAGAAAAGAGGCAGATCACATTCAGGGGTAAAACAATTAGGTTAACGACGGATTTCTTATCACAGACTTTGAAAGCGAGAAGATCCTGGAACAATGTATTTCAAACACTGAAAAATAATGGATTCCAACCAAGAATACTGTATCCAGCAAAATTGAGCTTCAGATTTGACAACAAAATTAAAATCTTTCATGATAAACAAAAGCTAAAAGAATTCTCAGCAAGAAAACCAGCACTGCAAAGTATTTTGAGCAAAATACTACAAAAAGAGGAGTTGAAAAATAGTGCACAAAACCAATAGCAGGAAGTAGCTCAGTAAAGGGGGAGGAAAATAACCAAAAAGTAAAATTAGCAAAACTAAAATAAATAAATAAAGAAGCATGACTGGAAGTACAAATCATATCTCAATTGTAACCTTAAATGTTAATGGCCTAAACTCACCAATCAAGAGACATACGCTAGTAACCTGGATCAAAAAAATAAATCCAACAATATGCTGCCTTCAGGAGACTCATATGATAGGAAAAGACATACACAGGCTGAAGGTAAAAGATTGGGATAAATCATACCACTCACATGGCCCTCGGAAACAAGCAGGAGTGGCCAAACTCATATCGAATAAAATCAACTTCAAACCTAAGTTAATCAAGAAAGATAAAGAAGGGCACTATATACTGTTAAAAGGAACCATCCACCAACAAGACATAACAATTATCAATGTGTATGCACCAAACAATGGAGCTGCAACGTTCATAAAACAAACCCTCCTCAAGTTCAAGAGTCAAATAGACCACAACACAATAATTATGGGTGATTTCAATACACCGCTCTCACCATTAGACAGATCCTCTAGACAAAAATTGAATAAAGAAACTATAGAACTCAACAGCACAATCAACAACCTAGACTTAACAGACATATATAGAATATATCAACCATCATCAAGTGGATACAAGTTCTTCTCAGCAGCACATGGATCCTACTCAAAGATAGACCATATATTATGCCATAAGACAACTCTTAGTAAATATAAAGGTGTGGAGATTATACCATGCACCATATCTGACCATAATGGAATGAAATTGGAAATCAATGATAAAAGAAGGAAGGAAAAACCCTACACCACATGGAAAATGAACAATATGTTATTGAATGATCAATGGGTTACAGAAGACATAAAGGAGGAGATGAAAAAATTCTTAGAGTCAAATGATAATACAGACACAACATACCGGAATCTATGGGACACAATGAAAGCAGTTTTAAGAGGGAAATTCATTTCTTGGAGTTCTTTTCTCAAAAAAAGAAAAAAAAAAAAAAAACAACAAATAAATGAACTCACACTACGCCTCAAAAACCTAGAAAAGGAAGAGCAAAACAACAGCAAATGTAGTAGAAGACAAGAAATAATTAAAATTAGAGCAGAAATCAACGAAATTGAAACAAAAAGCCATTGAAAAAATAGATAAAACTAAAAGTTGGTTCTTTGAAAAAATAAATAAGATAGACAAGCCCTTAGCCATACTAACAAAAAGAAGAAGAGAGAGAACTCAAATTACTAACATACGGGATGAAAAAGGCAATATCACAACAGACACTACAGAAATACAGAAGATAATTAGAAAGTATTTTGAAACCCTATATTCCAATAAAATAGAAGATAGTGAAGATATTGATAAATTTCTTAAGGCATATGATTTGCCCAGATTGAGACAGGAAGACACACAAAATTTAAACAGACCAATAACAAAGGAAGAAATTGAAGAAGCCATCAAAAGACTACCAACCAAGAAAAGCCCTGGACCGGATGGGTATACAGCGGAGTTCTACAAAACCTTCAAAGAAGAATTAATACCAATACTTTTCAAGCTATTTCAAGAAATAGAAAAAGAAGGAGCTCTTCCAAATTCATTCTATGAGGCCAACATCACTCTGATCCCAAAACCAGACAAAGATATTTCAAGGAAAGAAAACTACAGACCAATATTTCTAATGAACTTGGATGCAAAAATTCGCAACAAAATTCTGGCGAATCGAATACAAAAACATATCAGAAAACTTGTGCACCATGACCAAGTAGGATTCATCCCAGGGATGCAAGGATGGTTCAATATACGGAAATCAATAAATGCTATTCACCACATCAATAGACTTAAAGACAAGAACCATATGATCATCTCGTTAGATGCAGAAAAAGCATTTGACAAAGTACAGCATCCCTTTATGTTCAAAACACTAGAAAAACTAGGGATAACAGGAACTTACCTCAACATTGTAAAAGCTATATATGCTAAACCTCAGGCTAGCATCATCCTAAATGGAGAAAAATTGAGGGCATTCCCCCTAAAATCTGGAACAAGACAGGGGTGCCCTCTATCACCACTTCTATTCAATTTAGTTCTCGAAGTTCTAGCCAGAGCAATTAGACAGACAAAAGAAATTAAAGCATAAAAAATAGGAAAAGAAGAAGTTAAATTATCGCTATTTGCGGATGACATGATAATATACTTAACAGACCCAAAAGGGTCTACAAAGAAGCTGCTAGAGTTAATAAATGAATTCAGCAAAGTGGCAGGATATAAAATCAACACGCATAAATCAAAGGCATTCCTGTATGTCAGCAACAAAACCTCTGAAATGTAAATAAGGAAAACCACTCCATTCACAATATCCCCAAAGAAAATAAGATACTTGGGAATCAACCTAACAAAAGAGGTGAAAGATTTATACAATGAAAACTACAGAACCCTAAAGAGAGAAATAGAAGAAGATCTCAGAAGATGGAAAAATGTACCCTGTTCATGGATAGGCAGAACTAACATCATCAAGATGGCGATATTACCCAAACTTCTCTACAGGTTTAATGCGATGCCAATCAAAATCCCAAAGGCATTTCTTGAAGAAATAGATAAAGCAATCATGAAATTCATATGGAAAAACAAAAGACCCAGAATAGCAAAAGCAATTCTAAGCAGGAAGTGTGAATCTGGAGGTATAGCGATACCAGAGTTCAAACTGTATTACAAAGCAATAGTAACAAAAACAGCATGGTACTGGTACCAAAGCAGGCGGGTGGACCAATGGTACAGAATAGAGGATACAGAGACTAATCCACAAAGTTAAAACTATCTTATATTTGATAAAGGGGCTAAAATCATGCAATGGAGGAAGGATAGCATCTTCAACAAATGGTGCTGGGAAAATTGGAAATCCATATGCAACAAAATGAAATTGAATCCCTTTCTCTCACCAGCCACAAAAGTTAACTCAAAATGGATCAAGGAACTAGATATCAAACCAGAGACACTGAGTCTGATAGAAGAAAAAGTTGGCTACGATCTACATATTGTGGGGTCGGGCTCCAAATTCCTTAATAGGACTCCCATAGCCCAAGAGTTAACAACAAGAATAAACAAATGGGACTTACTTAAACTAAAAAAGTTTTTTCACAGCAAGAGAAACAATAAAAGAGGTAAATAGAGAGCCTACATCCTGGGAACAAATTTTTACCCGCCACACATCAGATAGAGCCCTAATTTCCAGAATGTACAAAGAACTCAAAAAATTAAATAATAAGATAACAAATAATCCAATCAACAAATGGGCCAAGGACCTGAGCAGACATTTCTCAGAGGAGGACATACAATCAATCAACAAGTACATGAAAAAATGCTCACCATCATTAGCAATCAGAGAAATGCAAATCAAAACCACCCTAAGATACCATCTCACTCCAGTAAGATTGGCAGCCATTATGAAGTCAAACAACAATAAGTGTTGGCGAGGATGTGGGGAAAAGGATACACTTGTACACTGCTGGTGGGACTGCAAAATGGTGAGGCCAATTTGGAAAGCAGTATGGAGATTCCTGGGAAAGCTGGGAATGGATCCACCATTTGACCCAGCTATAGCCCTTCTCGGACTATTCCCTGAGGACCTTAAAAGAGCGCACTATAGGGATACGGCCACATCAATGATTATAGCGGCACAATTCACAATAGCTAGACTGTGGAACCAACCTAGATGCCCTTCAATAGATGAATGGATAAAAAAATGTGGCATCTATATACAATGGAGTATAATGCAGCAATAAGAAACGACAAAATCATAGAATTTGCAGGGAAATGGATGGCATTAGAGCAGATTATGCTAAGTGAAGCTAGCCAAGCCCTAAAAAAACAAATGCCAAATGTCTCCTTTGATATCAAGAGAGCAACTAAGAACAAAACAGGAAGGAAGAGCATGAGGAAAAGACTAACTGTAAACAAAGACGAATGGGGGAGAGAAAGGGAGAGAGAACTGAAAGGATTTGCAAATGGTAGGAGACCTTCAATGATACACAAAAGTATAAGAGGTTATGATGGGCAAGGGGGAGGGGGGGAAAGGGAGAGAATTGAACAACAGCTGAGGAGGCAGAGAGGGAAGGTGGGAGGGGATGGGAGGGGGGTAGTAGGGGTTAGGAAAGGTAGCAGATTAAGACAGTCACTAATATGCCATTATGTAAAAATGTGAGTATGTAACAGATGTGATTGTGCTATCTGTATTTGGGGTAGAAATGGGAGTTCAAAACCCAATGGAGTCAAATGTATGAAAGATGATTTATCAAGAGCTCTGTAATATTTGGAACAATAATAAAAAAAAGGAAAAGAAAAAAAAAGATTGGGTGAAAAAATGTTTGCTGAGATTTTAGGAAACTCGTATTTTTTGGGAGCTTGGCAACATTTTTCAATGAAAGTGATTCTCCTCAGACTCTGCTTGAGCCTACTTCAGTAGGAAACAAACAATAGAGATATAACTTGGATCTACTTTATTGTGCAAAGTTTCAAAGAGATAGAACAAACCGTGTTTGATTTAGAGTTCCAATTACATGTATCAATAATGGAGAAAACAGAGTGAAACCGAAAAATGAAAACACTTACTGCCAACGAACGGTTTAACCTAGAAGAACGAAATTTGGTGAGCCAACTGGGATTGGTGTACTGATCATTACCTGAAAGTATCATCAAGATTGGGTGAAAAAATGTTTGCTGAGATTTCAGGAATCTCGTAGTTTTTTGGAAGCTTGGCAACACTTTTCAATGACAGTGATTCTCCTAAGACTCTGCTTGGGGCTACATCAGTAGGAAACAAACAATAGAGATATAACTTGGAACCACTTTACTGTGCCAAGTTTCAAAGAGCTAGCACAAACTGTCTTTGATTTAGAGTTCAATCTACATGTATCCATATAGGAGAAAACAGAGTGAAACCTAAAATAGAAACGGTTACTGCCAACGAATGCTTTAATCTAGAAGAACGAAATTTGGTGAGCCAAGTGGGATTGGTGTTCTGATCATTACCTGAAAGTATCATCAAGATTGGGTGAAAAAATGTTTGCTGAGATTTCAGGAAACTCATAGTTTTTTGGAAGCTTGTCAACCCTTTTCAATGAAAGTGATTCTCCTCAGACTCTGCTTGAGGCTACTTCAGTAGGAAACAAACAATAGAGATATAACATTGAACTAATTTATTGTGCCAACTTTCAAAACAAACCGTGTTTGATTTAGAGTTCCAACTACATGTATCCATATAGGAAAAAAAAAAAAGTGAAACCTAAAAATGAAAACGGTTACTGCCAACGAACGGTTTAACCTAGAAGAATGAAATTTGGTGAGCCAAGTGGGATTGGATTTCTGATCATTACCTGAAAGTATGATCAAGATTGGGTGAAAAAAATGTTTGCTGAGATTTCAGGAAACTCGTAGTTTTTTGGAAGCGTGGCAACCCTTTGCAATGAAAGTGTTTCTCGTCAGACTGTGCTTGGGGTAAATTCAGTAGAAAACAAACCCTACAGATAGAACTTGGAACTACTTTATTGGGGCAAGTTTCAAACAGCTAGCACAAACCGTGTTTGATTTAGAGTTCCAACTACATGTATTCATATAGGAGAAAACAGAGTGAAACCAAAAAATGAAAACTGTTATTCCCTAGGAACGGTTTAACCTAGAAGAACGAAATTTGCTGAGCCAAGTGGGATGGATGTTCTGATCATTACCTGAAAGTATCATCAAGTTTGGGTTAAAAAATGTTTGTTGAGATTTCAGGAAACTCGTAGTTTTTGGAAGCTTGGCAACCATTTTCAATGAAAGTGATTCTCCCCACACTCTGCTTGAGGCTACTTCAGTAGGAAACAAACAATAGAGATATAACTTGGAACTAATTTATTGTGCCAAGTTTCAAAGAGGTAGCAGAAACCGTGTTTCATTTAGAGTTCAATCTACATGTATCCATATAGGAGAAAAGAGAGTGAAACCTAAAAATGAAAAAGGTTACTGCCAAAGAACAGTTTATCCTACAAGAAAGAAATTTGGTGAGCCAAGTGGGATTGGTGTACTGATCATTACCTGAAAGTATCATCAAGATTGGGTGAAAAAATGTTTGCTGAGATTTCAGGAAATTCATAGTTTTTTGGAAGCTTGGCAACCCCTTTCAATGAAAGTGATTTTCGTCAGTCTCTGCTTGGGACTGCTTCAATAGGAAACAAACCATAGAGATAGAACATGGAACTACTTTATTGTGCCAAGTTTCAAAGAGCTAGCACAAACTGTGTTTGATTTAGAGTTCCAACTACATGTATCCATATAGGAGAAAACAGAGTGAAAACTAAAAATGAAAACGGTTACTGCCAATGAACGGTTTAACTTAGGAGAATGAAATTTGGTGAGCCAAGTGGGAATGGTGTACTAATCATTACCTGAAAGTATCATCAAGATTCGTTGAAAAAATGTTTGCTGAGATTACAGGAAACTCGATGTGTTTTGGCAGCTTGAAAACCCCTTTCAATGAAAGTGATTTTCGTCAGTCTCTGCTTCGGGCTACTTCAATGGGAAACAAACATTAAAGATAGAACTGGGAACCACTTTACTGTGCCAAGTTTCAAAGAGCTAGCACAAACCATGTTTGATTTAGAGTTCCAACTACATGTATCCATATAGGAGAAAACAGAGTGAAACCTAAAATATAAACGGTTAATGGAAACGAACGGTTTAGCCAACAAGAAAGAAATTTGGTGAGCCAAGTGGGATTGGTGTTCTGATCATTACCTGAAAGTATTATCAAGATTGGGTGAAAAAATGTTTGCTGAGATTTCAGGAAACTCGTAGTTTTTTGGAAGCTTGGCAACCCTTTTCAATGCAAGTGATTCTCCTCAGATTCTGCTTGAGGCTATTCAGTAGGAAACAAAAAATAGAGATATAAGTTGGAACTAATTTATTGTGCCAAGTTTCAAAGAGCTAGCAGAAACCGTGTTTGATTTAGAGTTCCAACTACATGTATTCTTATAGGAGAAAACAGAGTGAAACCTAAAAATGAAAACGGTTATTCCCTAGGAACGGTTTAACCTAGAAGAAAGAAATTTGCTGAGCCAAGTGGGATAGGTGTTCTGATCATTACCTGAAAGTATCATCAAGTTTGGGTTAAAAAATGTTTGCTGAGATTTCAGGAAACTCGTAGTTTTTGGAAGCTTGGCAACCATTTTCAATGAAAGTGATTCTCCCTACACTCTGCTTGAGGCTACTTCAGTAGGAACAAACAATAGAGATATAACTTGGAACTAATTTATTGTGCCAAGTTTCAAAGAGGTAGCAGAAACCGTGTTTCATTTAGAGTTCAATCTACATGTATCCATATAGGAGAAAAGAGAGTGAAACCTAAAAATGAAAACGGTTACTGCCACAGAACAGTTTATCCTACAAGAACGAAATTTGGTGAGCCAAATGGGATTGGTGTACTGATCATTACCTGAAAGTATCATCAAGATTGGGTGAAAAAAAGATTTGCTGAGATTTCAGGAAACTCGTAGTTTTTGGCAGCTTGGCAACCCCTTTCAATGAAAGTGATTTTCATCAGTCTCTGCTTGGGACTGCTTCAATAGGAAAGAAACCATAGAGATAGAACTTGGAACTACTTTATTGAGCCAAGTTTCAAAGAGCTAGCACAAACTGATTTGATTTAGAGTTCCAACTACATGTATCCATATAGGAGAAAACAGAGTGAAACCTAAAAATGAAAACAGTTACTGCCAACGAACGGTTTAACTTAGAAGAATGAAATTTGTGAGCCAAGTGGGATTGGTGTTCTGATCATTACCTGAAAGTATCATCAAGATTGGGTGAAAAAATATTTGCTGAGATAACAGGAAACTCGATGGTTTTGGAAGCTTGGCAACTCCTTTCAATGTTAGTGTTTCTCGTCAGACTCTGCTTGGGACTACCTGAGTAGGAAACAAACCATAAAGATAGAAATTGGAAATACTTTATTGTGCCATGTTTCAAAGAGCTAGCACAAACTGTGTTTTATTTAGAGTTCCAACTACATGTGTTCATATAGGAGACAACAGAGTGAAACCTAAAAATGAAAAAGGTTACTGCAAAGGAACGGTTTAACCTAGAAGAAAGAATTTGGATGAGCCAAGTGGGATTGGTGCACTGATCATTACCTGAAAGTATTATCAAGATTGGGTGAAAAAATGTTTGCTGAGATTTCAGGAAACTCGTAGTTTTTTCGCAGCTTGGCAACACCTTTATATGAAAGTGATTTTCGTCAGTCTCTGCTTTGGACTGCTTTAATAGGAAACAAACCAAAGAGATAGAACTTGGAACTACTTTATTGTGCCAACTTTCAATTAGCTAGCACAAACTGTGTTTGATTTAGAGTTCCAACTACATGTATCCATATAGGAGAAAACGGAGTGAAACCTAAAAATGAAAACGGTTACTGCCAACGAATGGTTTAACCTAGAAGAACAAAATTTTGTGAGCCAAGTGGGATTGGTGTAGTGATCATTACCTGAAAGTATCATCAAGATTGGGTGAAAAAATGTTTGCTGAGATTTCCGGAAACTCGTAGTTTTTTTGGAATCTTGGCAACCCCTTTCAAAGAAAGTGTTTTTCGTCAGTCTCTGCTTGGGGCTACTTCAATAGGAAACAAACTGTAGAGATAGAACTTGGAACTACTTTTTTGTGCCAAGTTTCAAAGAGCTAGCAGAAACCGTGTTTGATTTAGATTTCAATCTACATATATCCATATAGGAGAAAACAGAGTGAAACCTGAAAATGAAAACGGTTACTGCAAACGAACGGTTTAACCTAGAAGAACGAAATTTGATGAGGTAAGTGGAATTGGTGTTCTGATCATTACCTGAAAGTATCATCAAGATTGAGTAAAAAAATGTTTCCTGAGATTTCAGGAAACTCGTAGTTTTTTGGAAACTTGTCAACCCTTTTCAATGAAAGTGATTCTCCTCAGACTCAGCTTGAGGCTACTTCAGTAGGAAACAAACAATAGAGGTATATCTTGGAACTACTTTATTGTGCCAAGTTTCAAAGAGATGGCACAAACAGTGTTTGATTTAGAGTTCCAACTACGTGTATCCATATAGGAGCAAACAGAGTGAAACCTAAACATGAAAAGGGTTACTGCAAAGGAACGGTTTAACTTAGAAGAACGAAATTTGGTGAGCCAAGTGGGATTGGTGTTCTGATCATTACCTGAAAGTATCATCAAGATTGGGTGACAAAATGTTTGCTGTGATTTCAGGAAACTCGTAGTTTTTTGGAAGCTTGGCAACCCTTTTCAATGAAAGTGATTCTCCTCAGACTCTGCTTGAGGCTACTTCTGTTTGAAACAAAAAATAGAGATAATACTTGGAACTAATTTATTATGCCAAGTTTCAAAGAGCTAGCAGAAACCGTGTTTGACTTAGAGTTCCAACTACATGTATCCATATAGGAGAAAACAGGGTGAAAACTAAAAATGAAAACGGTTACTGCAAACGAACGGTTTAACCTAGAAGAACGAAACTTGGTAAGCCAAGTGGGAATGGTGTACTAATCATTACCTGAAAGTATCATCAAGATTGGTTGAAAAAATGTTTGCTGAGATTACAGGAAACTCGGTAATTTTTTGGAAGCTTGGCAACCCCTTTCAATGAAAGTGATTTTCGTCAGTCTCTGCTTGGGGCTACTTCAATGGGAAAAAAAACCGTAGAGATAGAACTTGGAACCACTTTATTGTGCCAAAGTTCAAAGAGCTAGCACAAACCGTGTTTGATTTAGAGTTCAATCTACATGTATCCATATAGGAGAAAACAGAGTGAAACCTAAAATAGAAACGGTTAATGCAAACGAACAGTTTAGCCAACAAGAACGAAATTTGGTGAGCCAAATGGGATTGGTGTTCTGATCATTACCTGAAAGTATTATCAAGATTGGGTGAAAAAATGTTTGTTGAGATTTCAGGAAACTCGTAATTTTTTGGAAGCTTGGCAACCCTTTTCAATGAAAGTGATTCTCCTCAGATTCTGCTTGAGGCTACTTCAGTAGGAAACAAACAATAGAGATATAAGTTGGAACTAATTTATTGTGCCAAGTTTCAAAGAGCTAGCAGAAACCGTGTTTGATTTAGAGTTCCAACTACATGTATTCATATAGGAGAAAACAGAGACAAACCTAAAAATGAAAACGGTTACTGCCAACGAACGGTTTAACCTAGAAGAACGAAATTTGGTGAGCCAAGTGGGATTATTGTTCTAATCATTACCTGAAAGTATCATCAAGATTGGGTGAAAAAAAGTTTGCTGAAATTTCAGGAAACTCGTATTTTTTTGGCAGGTTGGCAACCCCTTTCAATGAAAGTGATTTTCCTCAGTCTCTGCTTGGGGCTACTTCAATAGGAAACAAACCGTAGAGATAGATGTAGGAAGTACTTTATTGTGCCAAGTTTCAAAGAACTAGCACAAACCGTGTTTGATTTAGAGTTCCAACTACATGTATCCATATAGGAGAAATCAGAGTTTAACCTAAAAAGGAAAACTGTTACTGCCAACGAACGGTTTAACCTAGAAGAACGAAATTTGGTGAGCCAAGTGGGATTGGTGTACTGATCATTACCTGAAAGTATCATCTAGATTGGTTAAAAAAATGTTTCCTGAGATTTCAGAAAATTCGTAGTTTTGGGGATGTTTCCCACCCCCTTTCAATGAAATTGTTTTTTGTCAGTCTCTGCTTGGGGCTACTTCAATAGGAAACAAACCATAGAGATACACCTTGGAACTAATTTATTGGGCCAAGTTTCAAAGAGCTAGCACAAACTGTGTTTGATTTAGAGTTCCAAGTACATGTATTCATATAGGAGAAAACAGAGTGAAACCTAAAAATGAAAACGGTTACTGCCAACGAACGGTTTAACCTAGAAGAACGTAATTTGGTTAGCCAAGTGGAATTGGTGTTCTGATCATTACATGAAAGTATCATCAAAATTGGGTGAAAAAATGTTTGCTGTGATTTCAGGAAACTCGTAGTTCTTTGGCAGCTTTGCAACCCCTTTCAATGAAACTGGTTTTCGTCAGTCTCTGTTTGGGGCTACTTCAATGGGAAACAAACCGTAGACATAGAACTTGGAACTACTTTATTGTGCCAAGTTTCAAAGAGCTAGCACAAACTGTGTTTTATTAAGAGTTCCAACTACATGTATCCATATAGGAGAAAACAGTGAAACCTAAAAATGAAAACGGTTACTGCCAACGAACGGTTTAACCTAGAAGAACGAAATTTGGTGAGCCAATTGGGATTATTATACTGATCATTACTTGAAAGTATCATCAAGATTGGGTGAAAAACTGTTTGCTGAGATTTCAGGAAACTCGTAGTTTTTCAAAGCTGGGCAACCCCTATCAATAAAGGGATTTTCACCAGTCTCTCCTTAGGGCTACATCAATAAAATAGAAACCATTCGGAGAGATGTTGGAACTATTATATTGTGTCAATATTCAAAGAGCTAGCACAAACCGTGTTTTTTTAGAGTATGAAATATATGTACCCATACAGGAGAAACAGAGTGACACCTAAAAATGAAATATTTGCTGAGATTTCAGGAAACTGTACCTTTTTGGAAGCTTCGCAACACCTTTAAATGAAAGTGATTTTTGAAGTCACTGCTTAGGGCTACATCAATGGAAAACAAACCCTAGAGATAGAACTAGGAAAGACTTTATTTTGCCATGTTTAAAGAGCTAGCAAAAATGGTGTTTGATTTAGAGTTCCAAATACATGTATCCATATAGGAGAAAAGAGATTGGAACGTAAAAATGAAAACGGTTACTGGAAAAGAACGGTTTAAACTAGAAGATAGAAATTTGGTGAGCCAAGTGGGATTGGTGTACTGATCATTACCTGAAATTATCATCAAGATTGGGTGAAAATGTTTGCTGTGATTTCAGGAGACTCGTACTTTTATGGAAGCTTGGCAACCCCTTTCAATGGAGGTGATTTTCGCCAGTCTTGCTTCGGGCTACATCAATAGGTAACAAACCCTAGTGATAGAACTTGGAACGACTTTATTGTGTCAGTTTTCAAAGAGCTACCACAAATGATGTTTGATTTAGAGTTCCAAATACATGTATCCATATAGGAGAAAAGAGATTGGAATGTAAAAATGAAAACGGTTACTGGAAACGAACGGTTTAAACTAGAAGAAAGAAATTTGGTCAGCCAAGTGGCATTGGTGTACTGATCATTACCTGAAATTATCATCAAGATTGGGTGAAAAATCTTTGCTGAGATTTCAGGAAACTTGTACTTTTTTTGAAGCTTGTCAACCCCTTTCAATGAAAGCGTTTTTCGCCAGTCTCTGCTTAGGGCTACATCAGTGGGAAAGAAACCAAAAGGATAGAAGTTCGAACTACTTTATTGTGTCAAGTTTCAAAGAGCTAGCACAAACCGTGTTTGATTTAGAGTTCCAAACACATGTATCCATATAGGAGAAAACAGAGTGGAACCCAAAAATGGAAATGGTTACTGCAAATGAACGGTTTAACCTAGAAGAACGAAATTTGGTGAGCCAAGTGGGATTGGTGTACTGATCATTACCTGAAATTATCATCAAGATTGGGTGAAAAATGTTTGCTGTGATTTCAGGAGACTCGTAGTTTTATGGAAGCTTGGCAACCCCTTTCAATGGAGGTGATTTTCGCCAGTCTCTGCTTCGGGCTACATCAATAGGTAACAAACCCTAGTGATAGAACTTGGAACGACTTTATTGTGTCAGTTTTCAAAGAGCTACCACAAATGATGTTTGATTTAGAGTTCCAAATACATGTATCCATATAGGAGAAAACAGAGTGAAACCTAAAAATGAAAACGGTTTCTGCAAACGAACGGTTTAACCTAGAAGAACGAAATTTGGTGAGGAAGTGGGATTGGTGTTCTGATCATTACCTGAAAGTATCATCAAGATTGGGTGAAAAATGTTTGCTGATATTTCAGGAAACTCATAGTTTTATGGAAGCTTGGCAACCCCTTTCAATGAAAGTGATTTTCGCCAGTCTGTGCTTAGGGCTACATCAATCGGAAAGGAACCAAAAGGATAGAACTTCGAATTACTTTATTGTGTCAAGTTTCAAAGAGCTAGCACCAACCGTGTTTGATTTAGAGTTCCAATTACATTTATCCATATAAGAGAAAACAGAATGAAACCTAAAAATGAAAACAGTTACTGCAAAGGAACGGTTTAAACTAGAAGAACGACATTTGGTGATCCAAGTGGGATTGGTGGACTGATCATTACCTGAATGTATCATCAAGATTGGGTGAAGAAATGTTTTCTGAGATTTCAGGAAACTCGTCGTTTTTTGAAAGCTTGACAACCCCTTAAAATGAAAGTGATTTTATCCAGTCTCTGCTTAGGGCTATATCAACAGGAAACAAACCCTAGAGACAGAACTCGGAACGACTTTATTGTGTCAAGTTTCAAAGAGCTAGCACAAATGATGTTTGATTTAGAGTTCCAAATACATGTATCCATATAGGAGAAAACAGAGTGGAACCTGAAAATGAAAACGGTTACTGCAAACGCACGGTTTAACCTAGAAGAATGAAATTTGGTGAGCCAAGTGGGAATAGTGTACTGATCCTTACCTGAAAGTACCATCAAGTTTGGGTGAATAATGTGTGCTGAGATTTCAGGAAACTCGTAGTTTTTTTGGCATCTTGGCAACCCCTTTCAATGAAAGTGATTATCGCCAGTCTCTGCTTAGGGCTACATCAATAGGAAACAAACCCTAGTGATAGAACATCGAACAACATTATTGTGTCAAGTTTCAAAGAGCTAGCACAAACGATGTTTGATTTAGAGTTCCAACTACATGTATCCATATAGGAGAAAACAGAGTGAAACCTAAAAATGAAAACCGTTCCTCCAGATGAACGGTTTAACCTAGAAGAACGAAATTTATGAGCCAAGTGCAATTGGTGTACTCATCATTACCTGAAAGTATCATGAAGATTGGTTGAAAAAATGTTTGCTGAGATTTCTGGAAACTAGTAGTTTTTTGGATGCTTTGCAACCGCTTTCAATGAAAGTGATTTTCGCCAGTCTCCGCTTAGGGCTACATCAATCGAAAAGAAACCATAAAAATACAAATTGGAACTACTTTATTTTGTCAAGTTTCAAAGAGCTAGCACAAACCGTGTTTGATTTAGAGTTTCAAATAAATGTATCCATATAGGAGAAAACAGAGTGAAACCTAAAAATGAAAAAGGTTACTGTATGAAAGATTAATAAAATAGGTACTTGTTACTCTGTTTCTCTATATGCTTAATAAAACACTTTTGAAATCTTAAGAACTGTTTGCTAATCTTGTTTTCAGAATGTGCTGTCCCCAACTATGAACTGTCTGCTAATCTTGTTCCCACAATGAGCTGTCCCCAACTGCCAAACTACAAAATGTAACTTCTCTCCCTGCCTTCTCCAGGGAAAGTATATAAGCGCTGCTCAAGCTGTTCTCAGGGCTCTATCTCTCTTTGCTATAGAGAGAGCCCTAGCATGCTGGTCTCCAAATAAACCCACCCTTCTGCTTTTGCATAAGACAGTCTCTTGTTGTCTCTTACTTTTACGTTTCGCCGGACCATTACATTTGGTGGGTTGGCCAGGAACTGTGCATCGACGGACAGGGAGACCTGAACAAGACTCCTTAAGGGGGTAAGGAAGGCGCCTTATCTTCTTCTTCTTCTCCTCCTCCTCCTTCTCGTTCTTGTTTTTCCTTTGCGATCGCTCAGAGTCTGGTTTTGGGCTGGAGACCGTAAGCTCTCAGAGCCTTCTGGTTTTGGAGCCTTCTGGTTTTGGGCTGAAGAGCATGAGCTTTCAGAGCCTTCTGGTTTTTCTGGTTTTCTGGTTTTGGGTTGGCAGAGTGTGGTTATCAGCAGAGAGTGTAAACTCCCCCTGGCGGTGGTGGGTAGACGTGTCCCTGAAGCCACAGACCACGTCTCCTCAAGGGACGCTTTGGGAGACTCTGGGGGGACGGAGGTGCCCCCATCTGGGAGGGACAGTTGCCCTCATCTATATTCTGCTGCCAACCCGTCTGGTCTTGCCGGCAACTATTGTTTCTCTCAGGTTGAATTCACTGACTGTTTTTAATCTTTGCCTCTGAACTTATGTTACTCGTTTACTGTTTACTGGGTGTCCGTGTTTGTGTCACGTTTATATTGTCCCTGTCTTTGTTCAAGTAACTTTCATTATGGGACAGAGTCATTCCATGCCTCTGTCCCTGACCCTTGATCACTGGACTGAAGTCCGCATAAGGGCTCAGAATCTTTCTTTTTCAGTAAAACGCTGGACCTGGCAGACTCTCTGTGCCACAGAATGGCCCACCTTTGGAGTTGGATGGCCTCCAGAAGGATCTTTCTACTCCCTATTGATTCAAAAAGTCAGAGATATTGTTTTTCAGCCGGGGCCACATAGCCATCCAGATCATCAGCCGTATATATTAACTTGGCAGGACCTTTGTGAATCTCCTCCTCCTTGGGTGAAGGCTTTTCTTGTCCCTGTTCCTGCTCCTACCCCTCCCCCTACGATTCTATCTCTCAAACCTCCTCCTCCACCCTTTGTTCTCCCTGAGTCTCAAGATTTGACTCTGTTCTACTCTCCTCCCTTTCCTTATCCCCTGACTCCGTTCCCCAACCCCCAACACCCTCTAAGTGATTTCCCTGCTGCTGACTCAGCTTCTCCACCATTGAAGGAAGTTAAGCAAGCCCAGCACCATTCAGATGACTTCCCCGAGGCACACATAGCCCCTCCTCCCCTGGAGGAACCTGGCCCGGCTAAAGGAACTCACCGGCAGAGAATGATTAAAAACCCTGAAGCCCCCGTGATACTTCCCCTCCATCCTCATGGGCCAATGATAGAGGATGGCCATGGTGGAGAAATGCAAGTCTACCAGTATTGGCCTTTCTCCTCTTCAGATCTATATAACTGGAAAAATAACAATCCCCCTTTTTCCGAGGACCCCACCTGGCTCACAGGTTTGATTGAATCATTGATGTTTTCACACCCGCCTACTTGGGATGACTGCCAACAACTCTTTGGCACTCTCTTCACGACAGAGGAACGAAAGAGAATCCTCCTGGAAGCAAGAAAAAATATCCTCGGACCAGATGGGCAACTGACACAACTTCCCCTTGAACCGACCCAACCTTTGAAGGTAAGGAGCATCTGTCCACTTATCGCCGGGCTCTAATATTGGGTCTCCGAGCAGCCGCTAGACGGCCAACTAATTTGGCCAAGGTAAGAGAGATTATTCAAGGGTCTAATGAATCTCCCTCTATGTTTCTGGAGAAAATTATGGAAGCATATAGGAGATATACTCCTTTTGATTCTCAGGCAGAGGATCAAAAGGCATCTGTCACGATGGCCTTTATTGGGCAAGCTGCCCTGGATATTAAAAAAAAAATGTTACAACGCTTAGATGGATTACAAGATTTGACTTTGAGAGATTTAGTCAGAGAAGCTGAGAAGGTATACTATAAGAGAGAAACTGAGGAAGAAAGGGAGCAAAGGGAGGATGAAAGAAGCAAAAGACAGACTGAGGCAGTGACTAAGGTCCTGGTCACAACAACAAATAGGCCAGAAGTTAGGAGACAGGGAGACAGAAAGGGATATGTGGGCCCACGCCAGAAGCCACATCTGGCCTCAGATCAATGTGCCTACTGTAGAGAAAAAGGACACTGGGTCAAAGAGTGCCCAAGAAAGAAACAGCCACGCCAACCAGCCATTCTAACTTTGGAGGATAACTAGGAAAGTTGGGTCTCGGATCCCCTCCCCGAGCTCAGGGTAACTTTTGAAGTGGAGGGGACGCCAGTAAACTTTGAAGTGGATACAGGGGCAGTATACTCAGCCCTTAAGGCCCCATTGGACCCTCTATCAACTAAAAGGTCTCTAGTTCAAGGGGCTAATGGCAGTAAATATCAGGCTTGGACAACTAAGAGGACCATGGACCTGGGAAAAGGAAAAGTCCATCACTCCTTCCTAGTGATCCCAGAATGCCCAGCCCCATTGATGGGCAGAAATCTGCTCACCAAACTCCGGGTCAGAATAACTTTTGACCCTGAAGGCCCCCAAATGGAATTTCTAAATCCTTCAGTAAAAACTCTTATAGTCATGGCTTTAACTAAGTCAGTAGAAGATGAGCATCAACTCCTCACACCCCAAAGACTGATCAAACAGGCAAGCTTCCCAAGAAATGGATAAAAGATTACCCAGATGCCTGGGCAGAAACTGCTGGGTTAAGCCTAAAACAACCTCCAATAATGGTGGAGTTCAAAACCTCAGCCTCCCCAATTAATATTAAACAATATCCTCTGAGCAAAGAAGCTAAAGATGGGATAAGGCCCCATATTCAGAAATATCTGGCCTTAGGGGTCCTAAGGCCCTGACAATCGGCCTGGAACACTCCCCTGCTACCAGTAAAAAAGCCAGGAACCGGGGACTATCACCCTGTTCAAGACCTAAGAGAGATCAACAACAGAGTGTAGGACATTCACTCCACAGTACCTAACCGTTACAATCTGCTTAGCACCCTGAACCCTGAGAGAAAATGGTATACTGTCCTGGACTTAAAAGATGCTTTCTTTTGCTTGCCTCTGCATAAAGATAGTTGCTGTTTGCTTTCCAGTGGGTAGACCCAGAAACTGGAACATCTGGTCAACTAACTTGGACCAGACTCCCACAGGGGTTCAAAAACTCCCCCACTCTCTTTGATGAAGCCCTCCAAAGAGATCTCAACAACTTCAGAACTACGCACCCCGAAGTCACCCTGCTTCAATATATGGATGACCTGCTACTGACAGCCGATACCAAGGAAAACTGTGAGTCTGGGACCCAAGCACTATTATCCAAGCTTCTGCCAAAAAGGCCCAAATTGCCAGCAAGAAGTAATCTTCCTGGACTATTCTCTTAGAGGCGATAAACAATGGCTCACTGAGCCCAGAAAACAAACCGTTGTGCAGATACCACCCCCATCTAACAAGAAGGCAAATGAAGAAGCTAAATTGGCAGCCCTAAACGGAGTAACCATGTTAACACTTTCCACACCGGGGGAACATAAAGACACTGACACTGAACTCTCCACTTCACTGAACCCAACTTGCAATTTCAGAAAGCCCTACACTACTTTAAGAACGTACATCAACTCACTCACCTTGGTTCAAAGAAACTGCAGCATTCCTAAAGGATCAAGAACAGAGTTTTCCACTAACCAGCTCACAGCGAAAGAAAATAGCTGAACGAGTAACAAAAGCCTGTCAGGTCTGTCAATTGGTTAATGCTTACCCCTCCAAGCTTCCTATAGGAAGGCACCTTTGAGGAACCAGACCAGGACAATTTTGGGAAGTAGACTTTACTGAAATTAAGCCAGCAAGGTATGGACTTAAATATCTCCTAATCTTTGTAGATACATTTTCAGGATGGATTGAAGCCTTCCCCGCAAAAAAAGAAACGGCGCAAATGGTGATCAAGAAGATCCTGAAAGATATTTTTCCAAGATACGGCCTGCCTAAGGTAATAGGGTCCGATAATGGACTGGCGTTCATGGCCCAGGTAAGTCAGGGTTTAGCCAGGACCCTGGGGATTAATTGGAAATTACATTGTGCTTATAGACCCCAGAGCTCAGGACAGGTAGAAAGAATGAATAGAACCATTAAAGAGACCTTGACAAAATTAAGCTTGGAGACCGGCATAAAAGATTGGACTATGCTCCTGCCTTATGCACTGATTTGTACAAAAATATACTCCCTCTGTTTCTTTGTGTAACCTCACGCCCTATGAAATTCTCTATGGTGCCCCTCCTCCAGTAAGGGACCTAACCCCAACTCTAGCACCTAACAATCCCTTCCACACCCCCTTGCTTGACAGACTTAAAGCTCTTGAAAGAACCCAGCGATACCTGTGGAAACAGCTGGCCACTGCCTACCAACCTGGGGACGAAGGAACTCCACACCGATATCAAGTGGGAAACTTCATCTATGTAAAACAACTTCAGGTGTCATCTCTAGGACCCCCTTGGAAAGGACCAAACCAGGTGCTACTTATAACACGTACAGCGGTAAAGGTAGATGGAATCACTTCCTGTGCCCTGTCCAGACTCTGGCTGGGAATTGGAAAAGACTGGTAACCCTCTCAAATTGCGTATTCGCCTTGTGGATAGGACTATAGACTCTCCCCTTGACCACCAGTAGTCCTAACCCTCATCAACCCGTACAACAGTGATGGCTAATCACAAATCATGTCAGTTGGCTATAGGTCTTTCCTATTGGGATATCCCTGATGAAAAGGATCCCACTAAAATTCCATTAAATCCCTTCTGTACCATAGATAATAGAAACAAACATTATGGATGTAGGGACACACGAGCCAGATGTAAGTTGGCTAACCTAGATTACTATGTTTGCCCGGTGGACTATCAAAGCCACAAACAGTCACGGCTATGTGGGGGAAAAACCGACTTCTTCTGTAAGGCATAAGGATGTAAACATACAGGGGCTACCTGATGGAACCCAAATCTCTGCCAGTTCTCAGACCATTGCCCCCTTGCTGAAGTAACAGGTACTGAGGTATCTCTCCACCCATTCACTCCTCTCTTCTCCTGTCAGTGCCCACACTGGGTCCCACCAGGACTATCCAAAATGTAATAAAAATGGCCTTTAAAGTTGCTTTATCATTACTAAAAACAGGTTACTAAAAATTTAAAGTCCCTCACAGGCTTTTTGGGATACTCACTCCAGTCTTCCCCTCTGCTCTACCTGTTCTACTACTCAAGTTTTTGTTGCTAGGAAAATCCCAAACCCCTTTTCCATTATTCTTTTACATCTCTCCTTCCTCATTCTCAGATCCACGGAGCTGCTCTCAGCACTGCCTTCCCCGTCCTCCCCCTCTGTACCAGGCCCACAGAAAAGTCTTAACTGACCTTCTCCAGAAGTCTTCACTATGGCTGACTTTAGGACTTTCAGCAAAAGAGTCCCTATAAAAGAGTTCAGTATAGATAAACTTCCTCTTTTCATGTTGTCCTGTTCTACTTGGCCATTGGCTAGAAAAGACAACACTCCTAAGCTAGACACCCCCTTACTGGTTTTTCACAAAATATGTGAACAGGGCCTCTGGCCTTGAGCTGGAGCTTCACAGAGATGGCTACATTTCTAAGATAAAAAGTTATCAATTGGGCTCTATGGTAACAACTGGCAAGGAAAAAGAAAAAAGTTCTCTCCCTCACAGGTGTCCTTGAAAAGTTAACTTGCCCAGAACAGAAAAAAAAAAAAAAAAAAAACAGAAACAAAAACGGCTTTTTGTGAACTTCTGCAGACTGGAAACTTCTGAGCCCCTTCCCTTACATGTTGAGTACAAAATTCTAAAACTACCTAAACTTGGGACTCAAGTGATTAATTGATTACAACAGAAGCAATGCCCTCTGAATCCGGTTGCAACCAAATAGAACTGTTTTCCTGTCTTCATTGCTATCTTAGGTGCCTTGCCTTCTCCGTCTCTACAACAGTATAATTCTATATACTTAAAAATTATTTATATTTTCATAAAATGGTCAACAAATGTAATTAATTATGTAATGGTGCAGATGTTTCCCAGAGTGCTCAATCATGACGCAGGTTCATTTAAAGATCAAATAAAGGGACATACAACCCGGTTTCGCAGGAAACCTGTATCCCTCACTTTAGCCATCTTATTAGGAATGGGAATTGCTGCAGGGGTGGGCAAAAGAACCACTGCCCTGGTCCGTGGGACACAACAAATGACCCAATTAGAAACAGCAATGGAATAAAACTTAAAGATATTAGAAACCTCCATCACAGCTTTGCAGGAAACTTTAACTTCTCTCTCTAAAGTTGTTTTACAGAACAGGCGAGGGTTGAACCTCCTCTTCATGAGAGAAGAGGGCCTTTATGCTGCATTAAGGAAAAAATGTGGTTTTTATGCCGACCATACTGGAGTTGTAAAAAAATCTATGAGTAAATTAAAAAGATGCCTTAAAGAGCATCAATGAGAGAGAAAGACCCCAAAAGGGTGATATAAATCTTGGTTCTCACAGTCCCCTTGGTTAACTACGCTTTTATCAGCCCTGGTGATCCTTTAATAATTCTTATATTGTTGCTAACTCTAGAACCCTGTTTGCTCAACTGTGTAGTTTCCTTTCTCCAGGCCCAAATTGGACAAATCAAACTTATGGTAATCACACAACAATATACCCCACTAGCAGACATGGAATGTGACACCTCGCAATGATAGCTTTTATGATTAAAAGTAGCCAGAAGAAGAAGTAGGGAATGAAAGGTTAATAAAATAGGTACTTGTGACTCCGTTTCTCTATATGCTTAACAAAACACTGTTGAAGTATTAAGAACTGTTTGCTAATCTTGTTCCCAGAATGTGCTGTCCCCAACTATGGACTGTCTGCTACTCTTGTTCCCAGAATGAGCTGTCCAAAACTGCCAAACTACACAATGTAACTTCTCTCCCTGCCTTCTCCAGGGAAAGTATATAAGCTCTGCTCAAGATGTTCTCAGGGCTCTCTCTCTCTTTGCTATAGAGAGAGCCGTAGCATGCTGGTCTCCAAATAAACCCACCCTTCTGCTTTTGCATAAGACAGTCTCTTGTGGTCTCTTACTCCGAAGTTTCGGCGGACCCTTACATGTATCCATATAGGAGACAATACATGTATCCATATAGGAGAAAACAGAGTGAAAGCTAAAAATGAAAACGGTTACTGGAAACGAACGGCTTAACCTAGAAGAACGAAATTTGGTGACACAAGTGGGAATGGTGTACTGATAATTACCTGAATGTATCATCAAGATTGGGTGAAAACTGTTGGCAGAGATTTCAGGAAACTCGTAGTTTTTTGGAAGCTCGGCAACCCCTTTAAAGGAAAGTGATTTTCGCCTGTCTCTGCTTAGGGCTACATCAATGGGAAAGAAACCATAAGGATGAAACTTGGAACTAATTTATTGTGTCAAGTTTTAAAGAACTAGCACAAACCGTGTTTGATTTACAGTTCCAACTACCTGTATCCATATAGAGATAACACAGTGAAACCTAAAAATGAAAACGGTAACTGCAAACGAACGGTTTAACCTACAAGAAGGAAATTTGGTGAGCCAAGTGGGATTCGTGTACTGATCATTACCTGAAAGTATCATCAAGATTGGTTGAAAAAATGTATGTGGAGATTTCAGGAAACTCGTAGTTTTTTGGAAGCTTGGCATCCAATTTCAATGAAAGTGATTTTCGCCGGTGAATTCTTAGGGCTACATCAATGGGAAAGAAACCATAAGGATAGAACTTGGAACGACTTTATTGTGTCAAGATACAAAGAGCTAGCACAAACCGTGTTTGATTTTAAATACATGAATCCATATAGGAGAAAACAGAGTGAAACCTAAAAATGAAAACGGTTACTACAAATGAATGGTTTAAACTAGAAGAATGAAATTTTGTGAGCCAAGTGGGATTGGTGTACTGATCATTACCTGAAATATCACCAAGATTGTGTGAAAATTGTTCGCTGATATTTCAGGAAACTCATAGTGTTTTGGAAGCTTGGCAACCCCTTTCAATGAAAGTGATTTTTGCCAGTCTCTGCTTAGGGCGACATCAATTGGAAAGAAACCATAAGGATAGAACTTGGAACTACTTCATTGTGTCAAGTTTCAAAGAGCTAGCACAAACCGTGTTTGATTTAGAGTTCCAAATACATGTATCCCTATAGGAGAAAACAGAGTGAAACCTAAATATGAAAACGGTTACTGCAAATGAACGGTTTAACCTAAAAGAATGAAATTTGGTGAGCCAAGTGGGAATGGTGTACGGATCATTACCTGAAAGTACCATAAAGATTGGGTGAAAAATGTGTGCTGAGACTTCAGGAAACTCGTAGTTTTTTGGAAGCTTGGCAACCCCTTTCAATGAAAGTGATTTTCGCCTGTCTCTGCTAAGGGCTACATCAATGGGAAAGAAACCATAAGGATAGAACTTGGAACTACTTTATTGTATCAAGTTTCAAAGAGCTAGCACAAACCGTGTGTGATTTAGTGTTCCAACTACCTGTATCCATATAGAGAAAATATAGGGAAACCTAAAAATGAAAATGGTTACTACAAATGAACGGTTTAACCTAAAAGAACAAAATTTGGTGAGCCAAGTGGGATTGGTGTACTGATCATTACCTGAAAGTATCATCTAGATTGGTTGAAAAAATGTTTGCGGACATTTCAGGAAACTCTTAGTTTTTTGGAAGAGTGGCAACCCCTTTCAATGAAAGTGATTTTCGCCAGTCTCTGCTTAGGGCTACATCAATGGAAAAGATACCATAAGGATAGAACTTGGAACAATCATTGTGTCAAGTTTCAAAGAGCTAGCACAAACGGTGTTTGATTTATAGTTCCAAGTACATGTATCCATATAGGAGAAAACAGAGTGAAACCTAAAAATGAAACGGTTACTGCAAACGAACGGTTTAACATAGAAGAACGAAATTTGGTGAGCCAAGTGGGAATGGTGTACTGATCCTTACCTGAAAGTACCATCAAGATTGGGTGAATAATGTGTGCTGAGATTTCAGGAAACTCGTAGTTTTTTTGGAATCTTGGCAACCCCTTTAATTCATAGTGATTTTCGCCAGTCTCTGCTTATAGCTACATCAATAGGAAACAAACCCTAGAGATAGAAATTGGAAGGACAATATTGTGTCAAGTTTCAAAGAGCAAGCACAAACGATGTTTGATTTAGAGGCCCAAATACATGGATCCATATAGGAGAAAACAGAGTGAAACAAAAATGAAAACCTTTCCTGCAGACGAACGGTTTAACCTAGAAGAACGAAATTTGGTGAGCCAAGTGAGATTTGTGTACTGATCATTATCTGAAAGTATCATCAAGACTGTGTTAAAAAATGTTTGCTGAGATTTCAGGAAACTCGTAGTTTTTTGGAAGCTTGGCAACCCCTTTAAATGAAAGTTTTTTTATCCAGACTCTGCTTAGGGCTACATCAATAGTAAACAAACCCTAGAAATAGAACTTGAAACGACTTTATTGTGTCAAGTTTCAAAGAGCTAGCACAAATGGTGTTTGATTTAGAGTTCCAAATACATATATCCATATAGGAGAAAACAAAGTGAAACCTAAAAATGAAAACGGTTACTGCAAAGGAACAGTTTAACCTAGAAGAACGAAATCTGGTGAGCCAAGTGGGATTGGTGTACTGATCATTCCCTGAATGTATCATCAAGATTGGGTGAAAAATGTTTGCTGAGACTTCAGTAAACTCGTAGTTTTTTGGAAGCTTGGCAACCACTTTTAATGAATGTGATTTTCGCCAGTCTCTGCTTAGGGCTACGTCAATGGAAAAGAAACCATAAAAATAGAAATTGGAACTACATTATTGTGTGAAGTTTCAAAGAGCTAGCACAAACTGTGTTTGATTTAGAGTTCCAAATACATGCGTCCATATAGGAGAAAACAGAGTGAAACCTAAAAGTGAAAACGGTTACTGCAAACGGAGGGTTTAACCTAGAAGAACGAAATTTGGTGAGCCAAGTGGGAATGGTGTATGGATCATTTCCTGAAAGTACTATCAAGATTGGGTGAATAATTTTTTGGGGTTAGGTTTAGTGTTCGGATTCGGGTTCGTGATTGGTTAAGTTTCGGGTTAATGTTAGGGTTAGGTTTAAGGTTAGGTTTAAGGTTCAGGTTAAGGTTAGGGTTCAGGTTCGGGTTCGGGTTAGGGTTAGTGTTAGTTTTAGGGTTAGCGTTAGGGTGAGTGTTAGGATTCGTGTTAAGTTTGGGTGTGGGTTCCTGTTCGGGTTAGGTTTAGAGTTAGGGTTAGGGTTGGGGATCGGGTTCTCGTTTGGGTTAGGGTTAGGGTTAGACTTCAAGTTCGGGTTAGGTTTAGGATTAGGGTTATTGTTAATGTTAGGGTTAGGGTTAGGATTAGTGTTCAGTTTAGTGTTCTGGTTCAGGTTCGGGTTCTGGTTAGGGTTAGTGTTGGGTTTTGGGTTAGTGTTAGGGTTCGGGTTCGTGTTAGGGTTAGGGTTTGGTTTCAGGTTCGGGTTAAATTAGGGTTAGGGTTTGGATTAGAGTTAGTTTTAGGGTTAGGGTTCGTGTTTGGCTTAGGGTTATGTTTAGGGTTCGGATTAAGTTTATGGTTAGGGTTAGGGTTAGGGTTAGGGTTAGGGTTCGGGTTAGATTTAGGGTTAGGTTTAGGGTTAGGATTAGAGTTCAGTTTAGGGTTTGTTTAGGGTTAGGTTTAGGGTTAGGGTTCGGGTCAGTCACGAGCAAAGGTTAGGGTTAGGGGTAGTGTTAGGGTTAGGATTAGGGTTAGGGTTAGGCTTAGGGTTAGGGTTAGTGTTTGAGTTAGTGTTAGGGATAGGGTTAGCATTAGGTTTAGAGTTATGGTTTTTGTCAGGGTTAGCGTTCTAGTTCGGTTAAGGGTTAGGGTTCGGATTAGGGTTTGGGTTAGGGTTAGGGTTAGGGTTCAGGTTTGGGTTCGGGTTCAGGTTCAGGTTCGGTTTAGGGTTAGGGTTAGGGTTAGGGTTACATTTATTGTTAAGTTTTGGGTTAGGGTTAGGGTTAGTTTTCGTTTTAGGGTTAGGGTTAGGGTTAGGGTTTGTATTTTATTTATGGTTCAGGTTAGGGATCGGGTAATGGTTAGGGTTAGGGTTCGGGTTAGGGTTAGGGTTCAGTTTCGGGTTAAGTTTAGGATTAGGTTTAGGGTTGGGGTTAGGGTTCGGGTTCCGGTTCCGGTTAGGGTTAGGATTCGGGTTAGGATTAGGGTTAGGGTTAAGGTTAGTTTTCGGGTTATGGTTATGGTTTGGGTTCGGGTTCGGGTTAGTGTTAGTGTTAGGGTTAGTGTTAGGGTTCGGGTTATGGTTATGGTTATGGTTAGGTTTAGGGTTCAGGTTCTGGTTCAGTATAGAGTTAGGGTTAGGGTTAGGGTTCGGGTTCATGTTAGGGATAGGATTAGGCTTAGGATTAAGGTTAGGTTTAGGGTTAGGGTTCGGTTTAGGGTTAGGGTTACAGTTCAAATTCGTTTTAGGGTTTCGGGTTAGGATTACGGTTAGGTTTAGGGTTACTTTTAGGGTTCTTGTTAGGGTTCGGGTTCATGTTCGGGTTCGGGGTAGGCTTAGGGTTGGGGTTCGTGTTATGGTTCAGGTTAGGGTTCGTGATCAGGTTCGGATCGGTTTTGGGATAGGGTTAGGGTTAGGGTTAGGTTTAGGTTAGGGTTCGGGTTAGGGTTAGGGTTCGGTTTCGGATTAGGTTAAGGGTTAGATTTAGGGTTAGGGTAACAGTTAGGATTCGGGTTAGGGTTATTTTAGGTTTCGAGTTCGGGTTCGGTATACGGTTAGGGCTAGGGTTAGGGTTACGGTTCGGGTTCGGGTTAGGGTTAGGGTTCGGGTTAGGGTTAGGTTTAGGGTTCGTGTTAGGGTTAGGGTTCGGGTTTGGTTAGAGTTAGGGTTAGGGTTAGTGTTAGTGTTAGGGTTAGGGTTAGGGTTAGGGTTAGGGTTCGGATTAGGATTCGCGTAAGTGTTAGGGTTAGGGTTAGGCCTAGGGTTAGGGTTCGGGTTCTCAAACGGGTAGGCGATAGGGTTAGCGTAAGGGTTAGGGTGAGGGAGAGGGTTAGGTTTAGGTTTCGGGTTAGGTTTAGGTTTAGGGTTCTGTTTAGAGTTAGGGTTAGGCTTCGTGTTCTGGTTAGGGTTCGGGTTACGTTTAGGGTTAGGTTTAGGGTTAGGGTTAGGCTTCGGGTTAGGGTTTGGGTTCGGGTTATGGTTAAGGTTCGGGTTCGGGTTAGGGTTAGAATTATGTTTAGGTTTAGGGTTAGGGTTAGGGTTAGGGATGGGGTTCGGGTTGGATTTAGTGTTCGGTTCGGGTTCGGGTTACAGTTAGGGTTCGGGTTATGGTTCAGTTTAGGGTTCAGGTTCAGTTTCGGATTGGTTTTGGGTTAGGGTTAGGGTTAGGGTTAGGGTTTGGGTTAGGGTTAGGGTTCGGGTTCGGGTTAGGTTTAGGTTTAGGGTTAATGTTAGGGTTAGGGTTTGGGCTAGGGTTAGGGTTCGTGTTCGGGTTGGGGTTCGGGTTAGGGTTAGAGTTACGTTTCGGGTTTGGTTTAGGGTTATTGTACGGGTTTGAGTTAGGGTTAGTGTTAGGGTTCGGGATCAGGTTAGGGTTAGTTTTAGGGTTGGGGTTCGGGTAAGGGTTAGGGTTAGGGTTAGGATTAGGATTCGTGTTCGGGTTAGGATTAGGGTTAGGGTTCAGGTTAGGGTTAGAGTTAGGCTTAGTGTTAAGTTTAGGGTTAGGGTTAGGGTTAGGGTTCTGGTTAGGGTTCCAGTAAGGGTCAGGGTTAGGGTTAGTCTTAGGGTTAGGGTTCGGGTTCGGGTACGGGTTAGGGTTACGGTTAGGGTTAGGGTTAGGGTTCTGGTTAGTGTTAGGGTAAGGATTAGGGTTAGGGTTAGGGTTAGAATTAGGGTTATGGTTAGGGTTAGGTTTAGGGTTCGGGTTGGGTTCCGGTATGGGTTAGGTTTAGGGTTAGGGTTAGTGTTAGTGTTAGGATTCGGGTTCGGGTTAGGATTACCGTTAGGATTAGGTTTCGGGTTAGGTTTAGTGTTAGGGTTAGGGTTAGGGTTAGTTTTCGGGTTTAGGGTTAGGGTGAAAGTGAGGGTTAGGATTAGGGTTAGCGTTAGGGTTAGTGTTAAGGTTATGGTTAGGTTTTGGGTTAGGGTGAGAGTTCTGGTTAGGGTTAGGGTTGGGGTTCGGGTTAGGGTTCGGGTTCAGGTTCGGATTCCAATTATTTTTAGGCTTAAGGTTAGGGTTAGCGTTAGGGTTCGGGTTCGGGTTAGGTTTAGGGTTAGGGTAACGGTTAGAGTTAGGGTTCGGGTCGGGTTCGGGTAAAGGTTAGGCTTAGGGTTAGGTTCAGGGTTTTGTTAGGGTTAGGGTTAGGGTTCTTGTTAGGGTTAGTGTTAGGTTTAGGTTTAGGATTAGAGTTCGGGTTAAGGTTAGGGTTACAGTTACGGTTAGGGTTAGGGTTAGGATAAGGGTTCAGGTTAGGTTTCGGGTTCAGGTTCGGTTTCGGGTTCAGGTTCGGTTTCGGGTTAGGGTTAGGGTTAGGATTTGGGTTAGGGTAAGGGATCAGGTTCGGGTTAGGGTTAGGGTTAGGGTTAGGGTTGGGGTTCGGGTTAGGGTTCAGGTTCAGGTTCGGGTTCGTTTTAAGGTTAGGGTTACGGTTAGCGTTAGGGTTTGGGTTAGGGTTAGGGTTAGGGTTAGGTTTAGAGTTAGGGTTAGGGTTAGGGTTAGGGTTAGTGTTCGGGTTAGGGTTAGGTTTCAGTTTCGGGTAAAGGTTAGGATTAGTGTTACAGTTAGGGTTAGGGTTCGGGTTATGGTTAGTGTTCGGGCTCGGGTTCGGGTTAGTGTTAGGGTTAGGGTTAGGGTTAGGGTTAGGGTGATGGTTAGGGTTAGGGATAGGTTCAGGTTCAGGTTCGGTATAGAGTTAGGGTTAGTGTTAGGGTTCGGGTTCATGTTGGGGTTAGGATTAGAGTTAAGGTTAGGCTTATGTTTAGGGTTAGGTTTAGGGTTAGGGTTCGGTTTAGGGTTAGGATTAGGGATCAAATAAGTTTTAGGGTTAGGGTTAGCGTTAGGGTTAGGGTTAAAATTAGGGTTCAGGTTAGGGTTCGTGTTCAGGTTAGGGTTAGGGTTAGGGTTAGGTTTAGGTTTAGGGTTAGGGTGAAAGTGAGGGTTAGGATTAGGGTTAGCGTTAGGGTTAGTGTTAAGTTTATGGTTAGGTTTTGGGTTAGGGTGAGAGTTCTGGTTCGATTTAGGATTAGGGTTCGGGTAAGGTTTAGTGTTAGGGTTAGGGTTAGGGTTCAGGTTAGGGTTCGGGTTCAGGTTCGTTTTTCGGTTTAGGGTTAGGGTTAGGGTTAGGGTTACGGTTAGGCTTTGGGTTTTGCTTAGGGTTAGGGTTCGGGTTTGGGTTCGGGTTCGGGTTAGGGTTAGGGTTAGGGTTATAGTTCAGGTTCGGTTTAGTGTTAGGGTACGGGTTCGAGTTAGGGATAGGGTTCGGGTTCGGGTTCCGGTTAGGGTTAGATTTAGTGTACGATTAAGTGTTAGGATTAGGGTTAGGGTCACAGTTCTGGTTCAGGTTAGGGTTAGGGCTCCGGTTCAGGTTAGGGTTAGGGTTAGGTTTAGGTTTCGTTTTCGAGTTCGGGTTAGGGTTAGGTTTAAGTTTAGGATTAGTGTTTGGTTCGGTTTATGGTTAGGGTTCGTGTTCGTGTTCGGGTTAGTGTTCGGGTTACGTTTAAGGTTAGGGGTTAGGGTTAGGGTCAGGGTTCGGGTTCGGGTTAGGGTTAGGGATCGGGTTCGGTTTAGGGTTAGGGTTAGGGTTAGGTTTAGGGTTCGGGTTCAGGTTCATGTTCGGGTTAGGGTTAGGTTTAAGGTTAGGGTTAGGTTTAGGGTTCGGTTTATGGTAGGGTTAGTGTTCGTCTTCAGGTTAGTTTTCGGGTTACGTTTACGGTTAGGTTATTTTTAGGGTTAGGGTTAGGGTTAGGGTTCAGGTTCGGATTAGCGTTTGGGTTTGAGTTCGGGTAAGGTTTAGAATTAGGTTTAGGTTTAGGGTTAGGTTTAGGGTTAGGCATAGGTTTTGTGTTAGGTTTAGTGTTCGGATTCGGTTTCGGGTTTGGTTTAGTTTTCGGGTTGCTGTTAGGGTTAGGTTTAGGGTTAGGCATAGGTTTTGTGTTAGGTTTAGTGTTCGGATTCGGTTTCGGGTTTGGTTTAGTTTTCGGGTTGCTGTTAGGGTTAGGTTTAGGTTTAGGGTTAGGGTTCAGATTATGTTTAGGGTTAGGGTTTGGGTTAGGGTTAGGGTTAGTTTTAGGGTTAGCATTAGGGTGAGGTTTAGGGTTCGTGTTAAGTTTAGGGTGCGGGTTCCTGTTCGGGTTAGGATTAGAGTTAGGGTTAGGGTTAGGGTTAGAGTTCGGGTTCGGGTTAGGGTTAGGGTTAGGCTTCGGCTTTGGGTTCGGGTTAGGTTTAGGATTAGGGTTATTGTTAATGTAAGGATAGGGTTAGGATTAGGGTTCAGGTTAGTGTTCGGGTTCAGGTTTGGGTTCTGTATAGGGTTAGTGTTGTTGTTTGGGTTAGTGTTAGGGTTTCGGGTTCGGGTTAGGGTTAGGGTTTGGTTTCTGGTTCGGGTTAAAATAGGGTTAGGGTTAGGGTTAGGGTTAGGTTTAGGGTTAGGGTTCGGGTTCGGGTTAGGGTTATGTTTAGGTTTGGGTTCGGTTTATGGTTAGGGTTAGGGTTAGGGTTAGGGTTAGGGTTCGGGTTAGGGTTAGGGTTAGGTTTAGGTGTAGGGTTAGAGTTCGGTTTAGGGTTTGTTTAGGGTTAGGGTTAGGGTTCGGGGTCGGTTTCGGGCAAAGGTTAGGGTTAGGGGTAGTCTTAGGGTTAGGGGCTAGGGTTAGGTTTAAGGTTAGGGTTAGGGTTAGTCTTAGGGTTAGGGTTAGGCTTAGGGTTAGGGTTAGGGTTAGTGTTCGAGTTAGTGTTAGGGTTAGGGTTAGCATTAGGTTTAGGGTTATGGTTTGGGTCAGGGTTAGAGTTCTGATTCGGTTAAAGGTTAGGGTTCGGTTTAGGGTTTGGGTTACGGTTAGGGTTTGGGGTTCAGGTTTGGGTTCGTGTTCAGGTTCAGGTTCAGATTAGGGTTAGGGTGAGGGTTAGGGTTACGAATAGGGTTAAGTTTTGGGTTAGGGTTATGGTTAGTTTTCGTGTTAGGGTTAGGGTTAGGGTTAGTGTTTGTATTATGGTTATGGTTCAGGTTAGGGTACGGGTTACGGTTAGGGTTAGGGTTAGGGTTTGGGTTAGGGTTAGGGTTCAGATTCGGTTTAAGGTTAGGATTAGGTTTATGGTTAGGGTTAGAGTTCTGGTTCCGGTTCCGGTTAGGGAAAGAATTTGGGTTAGGATTAAGGTTAGGGTTAGGGTTAGGTTTCGGGTTATGGTTACGGTTTGGGTTCGGGTTCGGGTTAGTGTTAGGGTTAGGGTTAGTGTTAGGGTTCGGGTTATGGTTAGGGTTAGGGTTAGGGTTAGGGTTACGGTTCGGGTTCGGTTTAGAGTTAGGGTACGGGTTTGAGTTAGGGTTAGAGTTTGGGGTTAGTGTTAGGGTTCGGGTTAGGGTTAGGGTTCGGGTTGGGTTAGGGTTAGGGTTAGGGTTTGGGTAAGCGTTAGCATTTGGGTTCGTGTTCAGGTTAAGTTTAGGGTTCGGGTTTGGGTTACGGTTAGGGTTCGGGTTATGGTTCAGGTTAGGGTTAGAGTTAGGGTTAGGGTTAGGGTTAGGGTTAGGGTTAGGGTTCAGGTTCGGATCAGTTTTGGGTTAGGGTTAAGGTTAGAGTTAGGTTTAGGTTAGGGTTCGGGTGAGGGTTAGTGTTCAGTTTCGGATTAGGTTTAGGGTTAGGTTTAGGGTTACGGTTACGGTTAGAATACGGGTTAGGGTTATGTTTAGGTTTCAAGTTCGGGTTCGGTATAGGGGTAGGGTTACGGTTAGGGTTAGGGTTTTTAGGCGTAGGGTTAAGGGTTAGGGTTAGGGTTAGGGTTATGGTTCGGGTTAGGGCTCGGGTTCAGGTTAGGGTTAGAGTTGGATTGAGGGTTCGGGTTCGCCTTCGGGTTACGGTTAGGTTTAGGGTTAGGGTTAGGGTTAGGGTTTAGTTTAGGGTTAGGGTTAGGGTTCGTGTTCAAGTTAGTGTTCAGGTTACTTTTAGGGTTAGGGGTTAGGGTTAGGTTTAGGGTTCGGGTTCGGGTTAGGGTTAAGGTTATGGTGAGGTTCAGGGTTCGGGTTCGCGTTCGGGTTACGGTTAGGATTAGGGTTAGGGTTAGGGTTAGGGTTCAGGTTAGGGTTTGGGTTCAGGTTTGGGTTCGGTTTAGGGGTAGGGTTAGGGTTACGGTTGCGTTAGGGTTTGATTTAGGGTTAGGGTTCAGGTTCGGGTTAGGTTTGGGTTAGTGTTAGTTTTAGGTTTACGGTTCGGGTTCGGTTTAGGGTTAGGGTACAGGTTCGATTAAGGGTTACGGATAGGGTTCGGGATCGGGTAAGGGTTAGGGTTAGGGTTAGGGTTCGGTAAACGATTAGGGTTAGGGTTAGGTTTAGGGTTCGTGTTCGGGTTAAGGTGATGGCTCGGGTTTGGGTTAAGGTTAGGGTTAGGGTTAGGTTTAGGGTTCAGGTTCGCGTTCGGTTTAAGGTTAGGTTTAGGGTTATTGTTAGGGTTAGGTTTAGTTTAGGGTTAGGGTTAGGTTTTGGGTTAGTGTTAGGGTTAGATTAGTGTTAGGGTAAGGTCTCGGGTTCGGGTTAGGTTTAGGGTTAGAGTTAGGCTTAGGGTTAGGTTTAGGATTAGGTTTCAGGTTAGTGTTCAGTTTAGGGTTAGGTTTAGGTTTAGGTTAGGGTTAGGGTTATGGTTCAGGTTATGGTTCGGGTTCTGGTTTGGATCGGTTTTTCGGTTGGTTTATGGTTAGGGTTTGGTTTAGGGTTAGGGTTCGGGTTAGGGTTTGGGTATGGTTAGGTTTCGGTTCGAATTCGGGTTAGGGTTAGGTCTCGTGTTAGGTTTAGGGTTGGGATTCATGTTCGGGTTCGGGTACGGGTTGAGGTTAGATTTAGGGATAGGGGCCCGTTAGTGTTAGGGTTAGGGTTAGGATTCGGTTTAGAGTTTGGGTTAGGGTTAGTGTCCGGGTTCGGGTTCGGGTTAGGGTTAGGGTTAGGTTTAGGGTCCTGGGTAGGGTTAGGGTTAGGGTTAGGGTTAGGGTTCAGGTTAGGGTTTGGTTTAGGGTTAGAGTTATGGTTTGGGTTATGGTTAGGTTTCGGGTTAGGGTTTGTGTTAGGGTTAGGTTAGTGTTAGGGTTCAGGTTCTGGTTCTGTATAGAGTTAGTGTTAGGGTTAGGGTTCGGGTTCGTGTTAGGGTTAGGATTAGGGTTGGGTAGGCTTAGGATTAAAGTTAGGTTTAGGGTTAGGGTTTGGTTTAGGGATAGTGTTAGAGTTCAATTTCATTTTAGGGTTCGAGGTTAGGGTTAGGGTTAGGGTTACGTTTAGGGTTCAGGTTAGGGTTCGGGATCAGGTTCGGGTTCGGGTTAGGGTTAGGGTTAGGGTTAGGGTTAGTGTTTGGGTTAGGGTTGGGGTTTGCGTTAGGGTTAGGGTTAGGGTTTGGGTTAGGGTTAGGGTTCGGTTCAGGTTCGGGATAGGTTTAGAGTTAGTTTTAGGGTTAGTGTTAGGGTTAGGATTAGGGTTTGAGTTAGGGTTAGGGTTATTTTTAGGGTTCGGGTTGGTGTTAGGTTTAGGGTTAGGGTTAGTGTTCGGGTTCGGGTTAGCGTTAGGGTTAGGTTTAGGGTTAGGGTTAGAGTTCAGGTTAGGTTTTGGGTTAGGATTAGGTTTAGGGTTAGGGTTCTGGTCGGTTTCGGGCAAGGGTTAGAGTTAGGGCTAAGGTTAGTGTTAGTGTTAGGGTTAGGGTTAAGATTAGGGTTAGGGTTAGGGTGCGAGTTAGGGTTAGGGTTAGGGTTAGGTTTAGTGTTAGGATTCGGTTTAAGGTTAGGGTTAGGGTTCGGGTTATGTTTAGGGTTCGGTTTAGTGTTAGGGTTAGGGTTAGCATTAGGGTTATGGTTAGGTTTTGGGTTAGGGTTAGAGTGCTGGTCGGTTTAGGGTTAGAGTTCGCGTTAGGGTTAGTTTTAGGGTTAGGGTTAGGGTACAGGTTAAGATTAAGGTTCGGGTTCGGTTTTGCGTCAGGGTTAGTGTTACTGTTAGGGTTAGGGTTCGGCTTAGTGTTAGGGTAGAGTTAGGGTTAGGGTTAGATTTCGGAATCGGTTTAGCATTAGGTTTAGGGATAGGGTAGGGTTAGAGTTCGGGTTAGGGTTAGGGTTCGGTTTCGGGTTGGGTTCGGGTTAGGGTTAGGGTTAGTGTTAGGGTTCGGTTAATGTTAGGGTTAATGTTAGGTTTCGGGTTAAGTTTAGGGTTAGGGTTAGGGTTAGGGTTAGGGTTCGGGTTCGGGTTAGGTTTAGGGTTAGGGTTATGGTTAGGGTTAGGGTTAAGATTAGGGTTCAGGTTAGGGTACGGGTTCAGGTTCGGGTTCAGGTTAGGGTTAGTGTTAGGATTTTGGTTCGGGTTAGACTTAGGGTTCGGGTAAGGGTTAGGGTATGGGTTCGGGTTCGGCTTACGTTTGGGTTTCGGTTTCGGGTTACGGTTAGGGTTGGGGCTATGGTTCAGGTTAGGGCTCGGGTCAGGTTCGGATCGGTTTTGGGTTAGGGTTAGGAGTAGGGTTAGGTTTAGGTTTAGGGTTCGGGTTAGGGTTAGGGTTAGGGTTAGGGTTAGGTTTAGGGTTAGGGTTACGGTTAGGATTCGGGTTAGGGTTAGGTTTAGGTTTCGAGTTCGGGTTCGGTATAGGGTTAGGGTTAGGGTTAGGGTTACGGTTCGGGTTAGGGTTAGGGTTAGGGTTCGGGTTAGGGTTTGGGTTAGTGTTAGCCTTATTGTTCGGGTTTCGGTTAGGGTTCGGGTTAGGGTTAGGGTTAGGGTTAGTTTTATTGTTCGGGTTATGGTTAGGATTAGAGTTCGGTTTACAAATAGGGTTAGTTTTATGGTTCGGGTTATGGTTAGGATTAGAGTTCGGATTACAAATAGGGTTAGGGTTAGGGTTTGGGTTAGGGTTCGTGTTCGGGTTCGGGTTAGGTTTAGGGTTGGGTTCGTATTCGGGTTAGGGTTAGGTTTGTGGTTAAGGTTAGGTTTAGGGTTCGTTTTAGGGTTAGTGTTAGGGTTAGGGTTAGGGTTCAGGTTAGGGTTCGGGTTATGGTTAGGGTTATGTTTAGGGTAAAAGTTAAGGTTAGGGTTCGGGTTAGGGATAGGGTTCGGGTTCGGGTTCGTGTTCGGGTTAGGTTTAGTGTTAGGGTTCGGGTTCGGGTTAGGATAGGGTTAGGTTTAGTATTAGGTTTAGGGTTCTGCTTAGGGTTACGTTTAGGGTTAGGGTTAGTGTTATTGTTCGGATTCGGGTTAGTGTTTGGGTAAGAGATAGGGTTAGGGTTCGATTTAGGGTTAGGGATCAGGGATCGGATTCAGGTTCGGGTTAGGATTAGTGTTAGGGTTCGGGTTCGGATTAGGGTTAAGGTTAGGGTTCGGGTTAGGTTTAGGGTTCTGGTTAGGCTTAGGGTTAGGGTTAGGGTTAGTGTTCGGGTTCAGGTTCGGGTTCGGATTAGTTTTAGGGTTCGGGTTCGGGTTAGGGGGTTAGGGTTAGGTTAAGGGTTAGGGTTAGGTTTAGGGTTCTGGTTAGGCTTAGGGTAGGGTTAGGGTTAGGGTTATTGTTCGGATTCGGGTTGTATATTGGGTAAGGTTTAGGGTTCGGGTTAGGGTTCGGGTCGGGTTCGGGTAATTGTTAGAGTTAGGGGTAGAGTTAGGGTTAAGATTCGGATTAGGTTTATTGTTCAGGTTAGTGTTCGGGTTATGTTTGGGTTAGGGTTAGGGTTCGGGTCGGGTTCGGTTAAGGTTAGGGTTAGGGATAGGGTTAGGGTTAGGGTTAGGGATCGGGTTAGGATTAGGCTTCGGGTTAGGGTTAGGGTTAGGGTTCTGGGTTGGGGTTTGCTTTAGGGTAAGGGTTAGGATTTTGGTTAGAGTTAGGGTTCGGGTTCGGTTCGGGTTAGGGTTACTTTTCGGGATGGGGTTAGGTATAGGGTTAGGTTTATGTTTCATGTTAGGGTTCGGGTTCAGGGTTCGGGTTCGGGTTACGCTTATTGTAAAAATTGGGTTAGAGTTACGGTTCAGGTTCGGGTTAGGGTTAGGTTAGGTTTAGGGTTTGGGTTAGGGTTAGGGTTCGGGTTCGGGTTAGTGTTGGGGTTATTTTTTGTGTTAAGTTTAGGGTTAGGGTTCGGGGTCAGGTTCGGGTTTGTTTTAGGGTTAGGATTAGGGTTCCGTTTGTGTTAGGGGTAGGGTTAGTGTTCGCTTAGGGTTATGGTTACGGTTAGGTTTCGGGTTCGGGTTCGGTTTCGGGTTTACTTTAGGGTTAGGGTTAGGGTTTAGGTTAGGATTTGGGTTCAGGTTCAGGTTCGGGTTACGGTTAGTGTTAGGTTTAGGATTAAGTTTCGGGTTCGGTTTAGAGTTAGGGTACGGGTTGGATTTAGGGTTAGGGTTCAGGATCGAGTGAGGGTTAGGGTTAGGGTTAGGTTTCGGGTAAGGGTTAGGGTTAAGGTTAGGTTTTGGGTTCTAGTTCGGGTTAGGGTTATGGTCGGTTTAGGTTTAGGGTTAGGGTTCGGGTTAAGTTACGGTTAGTGTTTGTGTTATGGTGAGGGTTCGGATTTGGTTAGGGTTATGATTAGGGTTAGGGTTAGTGTTAGGTTTCCGGTTCGGGTTAGGGTTATGGTTAGTATTAGGGTTAGGGTTAGGGTTAGGCTTAGGGTTAGGGTTCGGGTTAGGGTTCAGGTTAGGGTTCGGGTAAGGGTTAGGGTTAAGGTTAGGATTAGGATTCGGTTTCGGGTTAGGGTTAGGTTTCGGGTTAGGATAAGGGTTAGGGTTAGGGTTCGGGTTAGGGTTAGAGTTAGGGTTAGTGTTAAGTTTAGGGTTAGGTTTAGGGTTAGGGTTCGGGTTAGGGTTCGGGTAAGGGTTAGGGTTTTGGTTAGGTTAGGCTTAGGGTTAGGGTTAGGGTTCGGGTTAGGG